>NC_052500.1:79427780-79673829 GCF_016617805.1 Bactrocera tryoni | reverse complement strand
CATTGATACTAGGTGATAGTGGTGATCATTAGGATCTTCTAGTTGCCATGCCATGATGAATTTATGCCCTAAAAGTGACTTATCCGTTATCCTCTAAGGCGTGCGACAACGGAAACCATTTGGATGGCCCGACGTAACCAAATCAGCAAGTTGGAGATCTTTTAATTCACCTAAATTTAGCAGATATAGCCGTTTGGAGTTCATTTCTCATAATATTTTACTTGGCATCATAAGACCTACCTAATCCATGGCATGTTTTAATATTGCTCTATAATACTTAAGAAAATTATGAATGTCTTAGATTTTATATACCATGTAGCGCTGTAGCCTCAGTGAAAAGATCCGAATGTCTTACAAATTGATAATATTTTAAGCTCCCTCTTGCGATATATGATAATTTATGACTCACAATTTATCACTCAAACATTATATTGGGTAGTCGAAAAAGTCTTTTCCTATTTGTAATCAAACTTCAACTTATTTTTTTTAGACACAATATTTCATCAATGTCAAACTTTTCTTGTTTCACAACGAAAAACTGCGACAAATAACTTTCACAGGCTTCTCTTGTAGCCAACTTTACTTCATTTAGAGAGTTCTGCATTGACCGAAGCAAGTGGTTGTCCGATGGTGTAAGGTCAGGGTTATATGGTGGATGCAAACTTCCCAGCCAAGCTCTCCCAGTTTTTGCCGAGTCTTTAAAGATGTGTGAGGTCTAGCGTTGTCCTGATGGAAGACCAAGCCCTTTCTGTTGATCAATTCTAGCCGATTTTTTTCGATTCCTTGCATCAACCTCATCAGTTGTTGACAGTAAAATATAGAATCAATCGTTCGTACAGGCTGGAGCACCTCATAGTAGATGATTCCTTTCCAATACCACCAAACACTCAGCATAACCTTTCGAGGAGTCAATCCTGGCTTTTGCCATTTGTTGAACTTCACCGCGCTTGGATCATAATCTTTTTTGCACATTATTGTCGCACTTGATCCACTTTTCATCTCCTGTTACCATTCGCTTCAGAAAGGGACCGATTTTATTTCATTGCACCCAAGTGTCACAGATCTTATTATAATTCGGTCATCTCCTGGGTGGTTTTTGTCTTTTGTGCTGGAATAAAACGTTTCTGAAAGAGCTATCGCAGAGAGTATTGGTTAACTGCTTTACCACACCTTCTAAAATATCCTGCTGATATACTTTTTGATGTGTAACGACTTTATGAGAACCGCATGACCGAACCTTTACAGCAGCTGGTTGTTGAGCATGTTGAATCCTTGAAATAACATTTTCTGTATCTTTGGAAGTTTTTGTGTAAACTTTGGGTTTTGTAAACGTATTCAATATTAGAGGTGTTTTTCTTGGCGGGTCCCAAACCCAGCGCACAACACTGGGGAGGGATGCTTCGTCTTCTCACTTTAGCTCGTCATGAGTCATATGTGTAAGAATCGTTGCAGGCCATTCCCAAGTAAATGGAGCTCAGAGAACTTTCCTCACTTGCGTGAACTTCCACACATGGCTCCACCCGAGGCTGTTATGTCCTTTTGTTCGACTATAAAATAGCTGTTTGTCACGTGAAACAGAAGACATCGCTTGCATTTGTTGAGCATATTTTGCTGCAAGCGTATTGTCATATACATAATGTATATCTAATCGATATATGCATTTCCCTTGACATAATTTTCTGTTTTTTTTTAAGGGAATGCGTTGGCGAACAGTTTTTATAGCTGGATTGATTCAATAAAAACGAGGATGACTACATCCCTTTCTGTCATTTGCAGACTTTCTTTTGGTGAAAATAATCAATCCACCAGACACATTTTTTTTCTAAAAGCGCCTTGAAATTTCAGATCGAATTTATAAAAAAAAACTTTATGGAAACATCATACTCACCAGCTTAATCTAAGAAGCTGCACCTCACAGATTTTCTTTAGTATTTCGCCTATGCTATAAAATATAGTATCAGTCATTCAGAAATAAACACCTGTCTTAGAACTAACTCCCCTGATACATGAAAAATACACTTCTCGTGATCGTACCAACGACGGATATGTGTATACAAAGCAGCACTTGCCCTATAGATAATCGCTAATCGACAATCCGCTTTTATGAGACTAAAATTAATTAGCTACAACATTTTCTCAAGGTTATTCGACACTAATTAGCCAAGTATTTACACATTTTTGGGCGCAAACAAACAAAATTACTCACAAAGAGATTTGTTTTCATTTATTTGTTTATGTTTCCATAAGCTTACAACAAAAAAGGAAATAGGTTACAAAATCTAGTTCAATAATCCGTCAATAGTGTCAACAATGACATTTGAGAAATGTCACTCGCGCCTGTTACGCGTTGTTGTAGCCGTTTCGTGCACACCCACGACAAAAATCGATTACCGAGCACATTTTGAATATGTGAAACGAAAAGCATTTGGCATTCAATGCAGGCGGCAACAGACACTGCTATGTTGTAACTGCAACAGACTTGAGCTGCGACATGTGGCACTACAAAAATACTAACAATTGTTGCTAATTGCCGTGGGTATGCATATGTACATATGTGAATGGTCAAAGCGTGGCGAGAATGTAACATAAATAAATAAATGGTAAAAAAGAGTTGTCACATTTCAACACAGCAAAACACGCTATTTTACTAAAAAAGTGTAGCCACAAAACAAATTTATCAGCAACAAATATAGTTAATATTAAAAAAATTATAAATTGACAAGCGAAAAATTACTAATTGGGATTTAGCGCTGCAAAACCGACATTTGAATTTATTAAAAAAATTTCTATATACTTTTGTCGCAGTATAGTGACTAAAATTGTTGGTGGCAGGTAGGAGTGCAGCCCCTGTTATGTTTCGGACTCAATTAGCACTAGTCGTAGACCTTTTTATGATTGCTATCACGTTGAATCTTCTCGTTCAAACCATTTTGTGGCTTGGATGAAACTACCAATGTCCGATATGCTTTTTGTAGACATTCATTCAAGGTTTCATGCTTGATGGATTCCAAGTGTTCTGTGTCGGATTTGCGATAGCGCTGAGCATTCACAGAGAAAGTGGAAAATTGTTTACTTATGCGATACTAGTTCGCAACCTCGGCGAATGTTATTTTAGGGCATACTCATTTGTAATGCAAGTTCTCCAAATGGTCAATGCCCTGTTATGGTAGCAGTTAGTCTGAGAATAATTTTCCTGGACCTAATCGTTGAAATTTTATATTAAGCTCTCTTCTGATCGATCCCAGCGGGCTTAGTATTAACTCTGCCTTGGATTCGTTTTGGAAAGCTCCCGCCTTTGCCAACTCGTCTGCTTTTTCGTTGCCGAAAATGATCCTGTGGCGTTTGTTAGGTGGAGTTTGTTTTCTAGTGAGCTCAGCGCCTTCTGGCAGTTAAGGACTATGCTGGAATTAGTCATGGGAGACGACAAGGCCAGAAGAGCCGTCTGGCTATGCGGGTATAATGTTGCTTTATGTATCCTCCCGTAGTTATTCAATAAAGCTTCGCAGGTCTTCTCTTTGCGCAGTACTTCCGCTTGGAAGATGCTAGCCGCGTTCGGTAGACGGATGGAGAGATAAATGTCCAGATCTTCGAAATATACACCCGTGCCTACTCTGCAGTCCATTTTTTACTCGTCGTTATATATGTTTCGCCTTCTCAATTTAGCTCGCCTTCAAACAGATGTTTTTTGGCTACCCAGAGGAAACTTGGTATAAGGCCGGAGGTCGTGAGCTGCTTGAGCCGTATGTAAAAGAATCATGTCTGGCCATTCTTAAGTGAATGACGCTCAGTGAACTTTCCTGACTTGCGTGAACTCCTAGTAGCTTATAAATGCTAGTTTTTCCGACAGGGTATTCATGAGACTGATCATAGCGGTGAGGGTGTTAAGCGCAATGACACCAAAATGTCAACGGAGCAACATTGCTATCAACCCGTCACTACCAAAGTGCCACTGTGCTACCGCATATTTTTTGATGAAGTGATGGCAAATCTAGTTTAGCAGGAAAAATTTAAATATGAAATTAACAATGCCACAATTTAACAATTCATTTGTCAAATGCGTTATGCTTACAACTACATAACACAACTAAGAAAAAACGTTAAAAAAGCATTTAATAAATTACAATATTCGCAAATATTTTCACATTCTAAAAAAATTTTAACTTTAAACTTTGTACACACATTCAAAAATGTTCCTTCACCGCAACATGCGCGCGGCATTTAGAAATTCCGCAACTGCCTCGCAGCGCGTTGAGTTGAACACACCTCAAATTAACGCAAAGTGTGCATTTTTACTCCAAAAAAATATTTTGCATTTTGGTTTTTTGAGTCACTTGCATTTTTTTTTTTCGATTTTACTTTACCAAGCGAAGCGATTGATTTGTTTGCTTGTGCGCTTGCTTGCAAGCTTGATTGGCTCTACGCTTGTTTGCGTTCGCTTCACGAAGTGACTGCCTGGGTGACGAACAGACGGACTGACTGAGTGTCTGCTGTCGTTTAATGCATGCCAGTGTGTGATTTTTCGGTATTTCCACTTCGCATTTACGGTTTTTTGCTGTTGTTTGTAATGTGTGTTATTTTAACGCTTCTGGGTGATGGTAGCCTAGCTTGTGGCACGTTTAAATTATGTGGTTTTTTCATGTCTCACAATTCATATGTGCAACACACAAAACGATTTTGATATGCTAATTGCCGCTACATAGACGTTTATATGCAACAAAGTGCATATTGCGGTATAATTTTGTGGATTTTAAGCGAATACGCACAGTTGCAGCGAAAAATGTGAGTACGAGTAGAAATTATCCTAGAGGAATTAGCTGAAATAATTGTTTTAAGATGATGATATTATAACTATTTTTATAAGAAACAATCTCACGAGTCCTTTTCTTCTTCTTATACTCATGACTCTCGGAAGGTGTTTGGCTTCGAAAGTTGCCATCAGACTCAGAGAGTCTAGGTTTCTAAAAGAAAACTTACTCACTTTGACTTCATACGGGATCACTTGGATCATGATGAGAAGAAACCGTTGGAGGATGGGTCAAAGCATGGGGGAAAGGTTGGTGGAAGGGTTTACTGTTGCAAAAGCCTTTTGGCCCAAGACCGATCGCAGGAGATGTAGTGATCTCTTTACCCTCAGTAATGCCAACCTTTCCTTAGTTTTGGGGCTTTTAACGCCCTATTGGCGTCCACGTAGTATGGCTGGGGTTCCTACCAAACGCCATCTGCAGAAACTGTATGGAAAAAGATGAGGTGGAAACAACTCAACACTTCTTCCTTGACTGTCCCGCGTTTGGGAGGTCAAGACTTAAGCATTTGGGAGCGCATACATTCAAACATCCCACCAGAGCTGGCGGGAATGGAAATTAAACGCCTGTCCAAATTTGTATTGGCTACTAAGCGTTTTGCTAATTTATAATTTCGTACACAGGAGTTTACTAAATTGATCCACTTAAACTGTTAATGACCATAACATCGTAGAATTTAATGAAGCAGTGCTCGAAAATTGTCACCTGAGAAATAGCAGAGGGTCCCAATTGACTTAACATATTTGGGTAATATTTTGGATATGAAGCAATGTTTGACTCGTACTATATCTGAAACGCTAAATCTTTTGCAAACACGTCGCGCTTAGAGATCGCAAAAGAGATTACTGACAGCGCAGCTGAGAACCCTATATTCATCAAACGCATAATGAGTGGTGGCGAGGCGTGAGTTTATTAATATTACTTCGGAACTGTTCCAAGAATCTAGAGACTAGCACTCCAAAAATGCGCCGAAACCGAAAAAACTATGTCAAAGTCGGTCAAAATCAAGATGATGCTCGTTTATGTCTTTGATTACTGTTGTGTGGTTTATCATAAAGCCATTCCACAGGGTCGAACGGTCAATAAAGAATTCTACTTGGCTGTTTTAAGGGGTCCACGTGAAGCAATTCGTCGCAAACAGTCATATTTATGAGCAGATATTGTTGGATTTTTCACCAAGACAATGTGTCATTACATTCCCGCTCAAATCTGATCAGATGTACACCATCTTTTTATCAAAATGAGTAGGGTTTCAAAAAAAAGATAGAGGGTATGACGGAATCGATATTTCATAATAATTAGTGGATTACTAATGAGCGTATAGTTTATTATATAATCTACTTTCGATCTCTGATCTACAACATACCTGTTATTTTGTTAGTATACTGCACTTTGCTATAACTAATAAAGAAATTTGCTCTAACTCCTACATCACAGCATCACACTTTTCTCGGAACTGACTTCTGTTATAACAAGGCTTTCTTAAATCCAAATCTTGGTCACCAAAATGGCTTTAGGTCACGTTCCTTCAAGCAAAAGAATAGAAAATAGTTCATCTGAACCGCAGACTCGAATGTCACTTCTCAGTCTGTTAATGCTTCTTCGCATCCGTGCTATACTTTTCTCTACGACTGTGTCATTCATGCGGCTAAATATCCGCATTATGCTCGCGCCTTCACTGCACTCGGCAATAATGGTCGCTTAAGTATTTATGCCCCATTCCTCGTCGATCACTAGACCGTCAATCTAAACGCTCTTTCTTTAATAGACATTTGCTAGAAAACATGTTCACGTTCGTGGAAAAAAATAAAACTCTGCGAAACTATAATTTAACGGTGGTAATTCGATTTGTCATGCCGTGCAAAGTAGTGAAATTAGCTAAACCATGATTGATTGAAAATTTCAATTACTTACATTACATACTTTGCTGAATTACAGTAAACAGTTAACTAACTCTATAAGCGTTTCGGTGCATTTCGGGTGCCAGACTGTTCTTGTGTAGTTATAGCAAGCGTTTGCTTTCGTATTAAGTGCATGAGACATAGTATGAAGGTGCGGTATATGAATATTGGTCGTTCACTGAGTAATTTCGTTTTTTAGTACAATTTAAACACGATTTTTTATTGAGTCAAACATTTAATGGAACAGTCGATTTTCATCCAATAACTTTTGCCATCTTTCCGGCAAGATACTGATTCCACGCTCATACAATTTTTGACCCTTACAGGCAAAATACTAATCTAAGTTTTTGACCTCCTGATTTGAGGTAAAGAATCTTCGATACAAAAACAAGAGAAATCGAAACAAGTAATAGTCCGAAGGTCTCTGGAAAATATAATGGATATGGTTTCATATCCCATTCAATCTGCTAAAGCTTTTAGCGAGTTGTATGAAGTCTCGCATTATCCTGATAGAATAATACACCTTTTCTATTAATCAATTCTGGGCTCTTCTGTTTCGGTGCATCACTCAATTTGTCCAGCTGATCACAAGACAATTTAGAATTAATTATGGTATTATCGGGTAAAAGCCCAAATTGAACGAGCCCTTTGAAATCCCACCAAACAGACAACAAAACCCTTTTGTGGTTTGAGCTGATTTGTTCTTTTTAGACCACGATTTCTTGTGATTTACATTCTTATAAACAACCTATGTACTTTCCATAGCCAATAATAGTGCACTTCAAAATTCGATCATTTCTTTACATTTGATAATGAAATCAGAGTCGTAATGCTACGGAGCAGATTTCGTTCTGTAAGAACAGGAGGAATCTATGTATCCAACTTCAAAATCCTAGATAATCCTAGACGTTGGATGTGGTTGTGAACGATCGCTTTAGAAAAATTTAATCTTTCAGCAATCTTTCGAGTGGTGCATCCTCAAGATGGAAATTGCCGGAACGAAATTTTGGCATTGTCTTTCGATCAACACATCTTATCTGCACATAACACATAATTTTCGCCTTGCATGAATTACATTTTTACCCTTTTGATAGTAAGTAACAGTATGCCGAAAATGCTTTGTTAACAAATTTCTTTACAAAACAGGCCTTACTATAGCAGCTGTACAAATATAGTTAAAACGATAAAGATCAGATTTTGTCATCAAACGGAATCACTTATAGTTTGTTGCTTTGAAAATATTTGAGTAGGTATGATACCTTGAATTTGTTTTATGTAAGGTCCCTTAAAGAGCAGTAATAATAATGGCGTAAAAAATATGTTTCATTCCATCTACGAAAACTAAAAAGCTTACATTTTATCTTTCTTGTAGTAATAACTACTTAGAAGGGCTTGAAGTAATTTGTAAAGCACTCAAAAATCAGATGCTAACTTGAACAACCTTTTTTCTGGGATCTAAAAGGTTTGAAACTGAAGATTAGCAAAGAAGAATTTTTTTTTGCCTCTGTGAATTTCCAGAACAAAATGGTTATCATCAAAAAAAAATTGACAGGTTTAAATTTAATTTTAAGTCCTTGGAGAACATGATTCTTTACTCATAAGTCATATATTTAGTCGTATATAAGACCTCAAGCTCTATGAGTCAGTATGACCCCGTATTAGCCTTAGAAAACTCAGCAAAGTAGTGTATTTTCTAAGAAAAAATGTTGGCTGGCATTGCCAACATGATTGGACGTCGGCGGTCAAATTAAAAGAAAAGTTTTTAAAAATTTTGGTGAATATCACTTTGGAAAATAGTATTTTAACTAAGAAGGATAATTCCATAATGTAGGCTCATTTTAAAAACTTCTATGAAGCAGAAGTTAATGAATGCGGTAGCTTCGGCCAATCTTGCATTCTGTTAAGTCGGTTCTGTTATTGTTGTAGCGGGCAACACATCTCTGCAGTAATTTGAGGATATACCCCGATGAGTTGACATTTCTAAGCTCGTAAAGAATGCGGGCACCTTTGGGTTATATAGACAAATCACGCACAAATATGGTAACATGACACTAAAAACATTAGAATAGAAATTTTCTCAGTATACTTACATTTTTGCTAAACCCAAAATTGGAAGTCCAAGTTAATGTTCTGATTCTGAGTCATAAAAGTAAGCTTCGTTTGTTAAGCAGAGGAAGCTGTAGTTTGTTCACACACAGTCTTTCGAGCAATAGGTTTGTGGATGAGAATAAAAATACAGGTTCGTTGCGGCTACGTCGGTGCTGTGAGTAAAATTGGCGTTGCCTATAGCACTTTCCTTGTAAATTGTGTCCTTCTGGAATGCTTTGAAATACCCTCGACGAGTTTGAGATCTCCGAAAATACCCCTCATTACTCTAACCACCGAATTTGGAAGTCTTAAGTTTTGGAAGATAACTTTTTCGATTTTTACATTATAAAACTTCCATTAAAAGTCACAAATCAATGCACTACCCCGCCGACAAAGCCTCTTACATAAATAATATTCATTCGACCACGACTCAACTTTCCGATACATGTGTCAAAACATTTCAAAGTGTCACCACACACGCAAATTTCGCCACAAACGCCAGACAAATTGGAAAAAAGGACGCCGAGGAAATGGATGCGGGAAAACTTCAAATTACATGCAACACAAATAAGTGTACACTTATATGTATTTGTATGTATGTATTTATGTATGTATGTGTATGCATGCGTGTACTGTTAGTCTATTAAAAATTAGGATTTATGTTTATTGCAAAAAAGAAAAATTGTCACAAAACCAATTTGCAGCTCATACAACAACGCCGAGGAAAGTGTTAGCAGACAGACATGCAGATATACAAACATAAAGACATACAGACATACGCACACATATGTACATACATATGCTCTGGTGCATTTTGGCCTGACATTTTTTCTATACACACGCACACATACAGATGCGTATGGATATATGACAGCTGACACTTTGGCGTTGACAGTTTTAGGTGCGTGGTAAAGATAAGACTTGTAAATGGCTTTAATTACAAACATTTAATGCATTTTAAAATGAGATTGTGGCTACACAAAAGTGCACAAGTACACACACACACATGCATACAAAAACATTTATATATCGTTATGCATATACATACATAAGTATACATAAGTAAGCACATAAGTATGTATATGTAGTTAGTCTAAACTCTCTGAGGATACATTACAGAAAAATATTTTTAAAAAAAATTTACTTTTTTTTTCTGTTAATATAAGATATAACGGTATATATGTATATTTATTGGCACGGTTTACATACATATTTGATTTGTTTGAAATTAAAGCTCAATTCTAGGTACTTGATTTTCATCGGTCAATTTGTATGAAAGTCATTCACTTTAGTGATCCGATCTGAACAATTTCTTCGGAGACTAGACCATTGACTTAGACAATAGTCCTTGCCGAATTTGGTGAAGATATATCCTTAAATGAAAGAGTTTTTATACAAGAACTTTAATCCGATCGTTTAGTTTGTATGACAGCTATGTGCTATAGTGACTCGATCTGAACAATTTGTTCCAAATTTGTAGTGCCTACTCAAATAATAATCTATGTCGAGTTTCTTGAAGACATATTGTCAAACAAAAAGGTTTATCTTATAGGGAATTAAGTTTGAATGATCAGTTTGTATGGCAGCTATATGTTATAGTTGTCCGATCTAAAAAATTTGTTCAGAGATTTTATCGTTGACTCAGAAAATAATCCATGCCGAATTTTATGGAGATATCTTCTCAAATGAAAAAGTTTTCCATACAAGGACTTGGCTTTGATCGATCAGTTTGTATGACAGCTATATGCTATAGTGGTTCAATATCATCGATTCCGACAAATTAGCAGTTTCTTAATGAGAAAAGAATGTGTGCAAAATTTCAGATCGATATCTCAAAAACTAAGTGACTAGTTCGCGTATAGAGACTGAGACAAAGCACCCAACAATATTACATATGTATGTATATTATATGATATATATGTATATATGGAACATTTCTTTTAAAATTCAATCATTGTAAAGTTGCTATTCTTAAATCTCAATGCCAAAATCCCGCTTTCGCCGCATGAGCACATGTACAACAAGGTTTGTGGCATGCCACTTCCTCTCCTTTCATTCGAAATCTCCACATTACAAATGCAAACATTTGTTTGTATGTTTGCGGCCGCCAAATGACGCATCACCATTTACCTTCTATTGTCAATTTTATTTTAGTTGCCATTTTATACTTCCTTTTTCGATTTTTGTAAATAAACTTTGAAATTTTTCGAGTGCCAAGCGTTTATGCCACATTACTCGACTTCATTGCTTGGCATCAAAGACTTCAAATGCCGCCGCTATTCACGCCATGTGACTTTGAGTTCCACCGCAACAACAGATGGATGGACTCATTTTTAGTTGTTGTTGCACTTGCTTTTGTTTTTGCGCTCAAATTTTGCAAAGGAAAATTTAGTTGTGCCGCGAAAATGTATGTAAGTCGCTGGCAAATGAGCTGTTTTTTTTTATTGGCGCATGTGGCAATTTCCGTGCGCATTTGTAATGTAAGTGTGGCGTTTCTTCTAGCAAATTCACATATACATATAGCCACATACATAAGGAGCAATCGTTTGATCTAATTGTGAATAGTTCGGTTTAAAAATAGAGCGCTCATCACAGTATGAGGACTTTGAGTGTGCTCTTCGCCTTGCGATTTTGTCACTGATAAGATTTTGAAAGAAGCAAGAAGTTTATTTTCGAATACTTTTTGAATATCGAAAAACTTTCGACCTTCAATAATATGAAATCAAGATCTTCCACTATAGCAAAGCTCGCTAGTTTAAAATGTTGTTAATGTTGTTTTTGTGTTGGCACCAAACATGGTGGAAAATGCTGCTGAGTGAAAATTCCTTGGCCAGATAAAACTTCCGGATCCCGGTTTATAGACAAATCTTTCGTGTAAACAGTCATCACAGGGTTGCTTTGCCGGAAGATATTGTTATTAGACGGATTTCGGAGCACAGCTTCTATCATAATGGTGACTGTACACGTTGATAGTAGAACTGCGATATTAATCTCGAGTTCGCTGATCAAACGCTAGAGACTAAGGAAGTAATGTCCCGAGGCCTTATCAATCGTATTGAGGTACTTCATCTTTCGACTGCTTTGGCTCCCTGATCGCTTCTCCAGGCAACTGTAAGGCCGATGAGCTTGCTATGTCAGGTACTTCAGTCTCACTACTTGTAGAATGGGAACTAGTACGGGTGACTCTTGGGATTTTGGTGCTTAAACGAGCTCGACAAGCGCTGGTCAGACACTATGCAATCGCATAGTTCTTTTGACTTTGGATACATCGTAAGAGGTCTAGTCAGCTCCTCGCCCTCAGCGAAGTATACCAGTCTATATTTATTGGATTGAAAATTTACCAGATATCACTTACATAAGCTTATTTGAAGATTCTGATAGACATGCATGAAATAGAAAAATAGAAATATAGTTTCGAAGCGGATTAAGGAAAGATTCAAGGCGCTTTGTCGCTATTTAATATCCGATTATATGAGTTTCTATCTAGCCTCACAAAGGACTGTATTTGACAGTATAAGTATGATCTCACATGTTTCGAATAAGTATTCATAGGTGCTGATTTACGATTTTGCACATGGACTTACGGTCCTTGATGTGGTTTGTTATACATCAAGTTGTCTTAGATACTGAAGGTTCTTCTCTTCAACAATCCTTTTCTATCACATCTACGGGCTCCATCCAAGTTAGCGACAAACAACAGAGTTTCCATACGCGAATCGATGCTGAAGCGCAACAATAACCATTCATTTCTGGATTGTATGGTTACTGATGATGGAAATTGTATTCTTTACGACAACTTCTAGCGAAAATGATCGTTGTCGAATCGCGGTGCGTACTAGGATTGTCGGTCCGGAAAGTTTGTTTATGCGTACTGTCAATAATTCCACCATATGAACGAAACAAACGCCCAGAAACTGTCAGCTAAAGCTAGTAGAAAAGGAATTGTGCTCCAATAGGACAACGCTACGCCACCCTCGTCGATAATCCCTCTATATAAACTCTAGGAGCTTGGTAGAGAGGATCTTTTGCATCCACATTATAGTCTGGACTTATCACCAAGTGATTACTGCCTGTTCTTGTCTATCGTTAATGATTATGCTGTTGAAAAATTCGCCTCAAGAGAAGCATATGAAAGTCGAGTTCTATTCCAGTTCCAGTGTTTTTACCAATAATAACGAGGGTTTCTGTGGCAGACGTATATAACTACATATTTCCGAACAAAGTAGTACCTGGGTTTCCCACTGTGACTAACTCACCTCATGACAAACACAATCTGAGGCTTAGGCTCCCTCAACTCGTCGATAATTTCAGTCTACTGTGACGAAAAATTACAATAATTATGGACACACTCCAAGCGAAAAATACAAATTATGCCAAATTCGTGGAAGGCAACACCCAGCTCTAACGAGTTAGGACTGCGTGAAATCGCGCACAAACAAATGCAACAACATACGTGTACCGTGCACACGTACGCCGAGCCGAACGTCAAACCGATTTACATTACGATACCTGACAACTGTATAACAAATAAGCTCACGGCTGCTGTTGCACGTTGCACTCGTTGACGCTAAGTCGATCTACTTAATTATAATGCCGGGTAGTTGGGCGTTAAGGCAGCAACAACAATAACAACAACAATGCCAAGAAAATATCAACAATAAATAAATTTTAGTAAAACAAAACGTTCGCCATAACGGCATAATGCCGTTAAATCGCTTCAAAATTATAACCACCGTGTGTGAGGGGGCGACGAGTGAGTTGGAGGTGCTGGAAGTGGATTAGAATATATGTGAAATGTTGTTGTATGAACGCAAATGTTCCCACAGCAGCAATAATAATTGTATTGTTAAGTGTCAAAATGCCCAACTCAAACAATTTATGACACCTTCAATGGCGCAAAGCACAACAACAGCAACAACCGACACACTGACAACTGACAACTGGCGATTGGCGCGGCGCTTGCTCATACACGGCTTTATCGGGAGTATGTCCATGCCAATGCTTACCTGTTAGAAGCGTTGTTTGTGCCCCTAATTTTCTTTGTTGTTGTTTTTTTTGCAGTTTTATGCTGAGTAATTTTTAACAATTATATGTTTGTTATTGTTGCTATTTCATTTGTTTTGCATTCGCTCGAAAAAGTTGCAATTAGTCTTAAACAAATGGCGGCTGTCGCTGGCGGTGCGCCGGCGCTGTTAACTAAATTGCAGTAACCCTTTTTAGCTGAGGAAAAATTTGTTAGATTTTTCTTTAAAATTTATTGATTTTTTTTTACTTCCATGTAAATTTATATAGTACGTATGTATGTATGTATGTATTTTTATACCATGAACAAACAGTAAATAGTCAGAAAACAACGTCGGAGACTCTATGAAATATATACTTAAATGATCAGCATGACGAGCTGTACCTTGGGAACTGATAGTTCGCTTCAAAAAGCTGCTCATTAGTCGGGATAGCCGATATTGAGCGCTTTTAACATATAGCTGCCATACAAACTGAGCGATCAAAACTAAGGCCCTGTAAGGAAAACTTTTTTATTTGACAAGATATCTTCACGAACTTCGGTACGAACTATTTTCTAAAGCAATTCTATTATCTTCCATGAATTTATACAGATCGCTCTACTATAGCATATAGCTGCCATACAAACCGGCCTATCAAAATCAAGTCTTTGTATGAAAAACTTTTTGATTTGACGAGGTATCTTTACGGAACTTGGCACGAACTACTTTCAAAAGCAACGGTATAATTTTCAAAGAAATTGTTCAGATCGAACCATTATAGCTATAGCTGCCATACAAACGAACCGATCAAAATCAAGAAAAAGATCTATTTTCCCCTTTTTTGCAATAAAAAATGCAACTGTGAAGCGTATTATAGCTTCATTGCAACCGAAGTTGCCGGTTTTTCTTATTTACTGAAAATTTTAAAATTTTTGACAATTTATTTATACATAATATAATGTACATTTCTTTATTTTTTTTAAGTTTTTGAACACTTAATATATTTTTTCTTGTTATATTTTTAAATATTTATTTAGTTTTAAGGTTGCATTCATTAGCTTGCTATTTGGTTACATGTTCTTTTGTCATTTTTTGACTCTTACAATGCTTTAAATATTTTTCAAATTGTGCCTTTGTACAGCACCTTAAATATTTGCTTAACACTTGGGGCCACACATTAAAGTTTCGCTTGTTTTGTGGCTATATTTTGCAGTTTTACTTTCAGCTTGTTTTATTATTGCACACAGCATGTGCGTGGTGTTGCAAGCAGTGTCAGGCTAAAAAAATGTTGCAAAAACCTGAAAAATATGGCACACATACGCATCTACATAGCATACATATGTATATAATCATGCATATATGTGCATATACATATATATAAATATACTTGCAGTATCCAGCTCTGTTAAAAAATAATAAACAACGCTAGCTCTCTGTACGCATATTTGTTTTTGTTCTATTGTTTAGCCAATATTTTTTATTTTATTTTCCCAATCGGCGTCTCACCTATTTCTCCTAATTGTTTGTGCACTCAAAATGGTGTTAATGTCGCTAATAAAAATGTTAAATTCACATTTTCCACTTCGAAACGCTTTGCTATTTTTTACCGTTTATGTGTGGCGTTCAGGTGTTTGCTTTTCGCATTTGCACAGCGGCGCTCTTGCTGTGATGATATTGATTAGCCGCTTGTTTGCGCTAAAACGCTCGGTGCGGCGGGGCGTATGAGTGAAATATGAGACGTTATAACTGTGAGCGAAGTGGTTCATTGGCTGACCTGTGAATTTTGCTGCCTTTATGACTTCAAATATTGCTTGTGAAAATTTTTAAATGGGATGAGAAAAAGCTGACTTCGATGAAGTTTTTGCTGATGACAAAATGTAACGAAGCTCTAATTTCTCTATATGTAAATTACATACTGATATAAATAAACAAAGTATAAACTAAACGATAACTCATGAGAATGCGATTTTAGAGAATAGATGATATTCATTACTCATCATTTGGCTACATGCGCCTAAAAGTCGCCTTAAGTTGGGGTCAATTGAAGATACCTAGCGAGCTGAAATAAACAGAAATAATGCTCGACTAGGAAATCATCACATTGTATGTGTCAATCCTCTATTATCGGTGTTTTCCAAGACTTGGCACATAGTTAATATATGGTCAGTTGTTGATTTTCCTGGCTTAAAGCCACACTGATAAGTTCCAATCAGTATTTTGACGGTGGGCTTTAATCTTTCACACAATAAGCTCGATAGATGCTTCTATGTGATGTTGAGGGGGTTGGCGTTGATTGTAGGGTCTCCCTTTTGGTGGATTGGGCAGAGCACACTTATATTCAAATTTTCGGGCATGCTTTCGTTCGACCATATTGTAGAAACAATAGATCACCTCTGGGGGTTCTACAAAAACTGCTGTCTCGAAACCTTCTGTTAGTCGCCGCAACTTTTCGCAGAATTTTCGATCATTACTCCTGTAGCTTGTCAAGCCCTTCATACTTACGCATTTCGACCTCTCTCTATTTCTGTCTGCAAATGCGTCTCTCATCTCTCTTCAACTTTCTGTATATATCTCCTACTGCTCTTGTTGTGATCTATTGTAACGTTGCGACAGTCTGTTTTCTCTTCGCTGCGACACGGCACTCCTTATCATACCATCTGTTCTTTTGCTTTTTTGGAAAACCAATGGTTTCGTCACCAATAGTAATGCGTTTGATAAATATAAGATTTTCAGGAATCTTATCAAGTATATTATTTGTTACCTCTTCACAACGCCGTTTTTGCAAAATATTCAGATATTTTGATAGAAGTCTAGCATTGGCACGCTTTATACCCAAAACATTAACTGAAATATAATAAGTCAATTCATGAGATTCCATTCCATGATAGTCGGGTCTAAGTAATCGGAACGAAGCCGGTTTTACCATTACTACTTCAATAATCTTTTCTGCCTATATTGCAACAACCGATGTTGTTCAGCTGTCGCTCTGATGCCAATTGGATAATTTTCAAGCGCTGTTTCTTTAACTTCTTCGATGCTAACGTCATTAGCAGAGGTCATTAGTAAGGTGGAGGTGGACGCCTTGCATGAGGCAAGTTTTCTATGATTATAATTCTTACTCTCCTTAAAACATTTCTGCAACATTTTCAATGATTCCGTAGCCGTGATTCTGTTGGAAACACAAACTTCATGTAAGCCCAGTATTCAAGTTTTTTCTAAACAAACCTTTCTTACTAATTGACATATGGAGATTAAACTTAAAAAGGTTATATCTAAGGAAACATTTTTTATCGATGCGGTTTGTGCGAGCATTTTAAATGAACCAGTCCGGCTCAAATTTGATTAGTTGGTATATACATATTATAAATTCGAGAATTGCTGTTTTATTTTTGAAATGTGAATATTTATTTTGAATTTTTGGTGCTACAAAGATTAAAATCTGAATTCAAAGGGTTTGAAATATTTTATAACATTTTTTTACTGTTGTAAAATATGCCGTACAATCAATCAAACACGTGTTAGCGCGTGAAATGAGCTTTCCAAAAAGGTATAGCATGACCCGATGCGACAAATAAAACTAGAACCACGCGCTTTCAGCGCCAACTAGCGAAAATACCACAAGACTTTTTTGACAACCTATTATAAACTTAAAAAAGGTTATGTGAAGGAAACATTGTTTATCGATTCGGTTTGGGCGAGCAGTTTAATTGGACCAGTCCGGCGCAATTTTGATCAGTTGGTATATACATAGTATAAATTCGAGAATTGCTGTTTTAGTTTTGAAATGTGAATATTTATTTGAAATTTTTGGGTGTTAGAAAGGTTAAAATATGAATTTAAGTGGTTACATGGGTTTCCTCGAGTAAAAAAAACCTTCTTCAACATTTTTTTCTAATATAAACAATGAAATATTTTATGAGATTTTTTTACTGTTTCAATTATTAACAAAAAAATTCTGAAATGTTTGGAAAAAAATATTGTAAACTCGACTATTGTGACATCATTTCTGGTGAACACTCGGAAAAAAGATGCGCCGGACTTGCCTGCTTACAGTATAATCTAAAGTGAAAAAATAATTGTTTTAGTTAAAACCTTAAATCCTTCGTCCAAGATTGTATCTCAAAGAAAATTTCACGAAGGTCAGTTGAATAGTTCTCGGGAAATCTTGCTAACCGACTTCCAAAACACAGCTTCGAGAAAAACGCAATTAAAGACGGCGCACTTAGCCTAACTAGCCTCGAACGCACAAGATCTCAAAGCTGTATCTCCGAAACTACTACCACTCGGATCAAATTCAAAACTTGTGACAATATTCTAGAGGTGTTGCAAAATTGATTTAATAACTGTAAATAATAAAGCTCTCACCGCAGCCACTCTCTTATAACAACTATAAATATTCCAGTCCTTTCATAAAACTTAATAAATAAATTAAAAACATAATTGGTTTCTGTCTTAATTTCCGTTTAACTAAATGAAAAATGGCGCATGACATTAATCTATACAAATATTTCAAAAAAAATCTAATTTATTCGATATAAGCTCCACTTAAAATTAATTTGTGGGATCATATGTTAAACTAGAAGACAGCTTTTTATGACTCTAATTTAGGTTTATATTTATTTATTGAAGTCAATATCCTACATAAAGTTCAATTATACACTGGAAATGCCCTCAAACTGTCGAACTACACATATTTTTGAATCTACTAATAAATAATCTAAGCCTACGGCGTGTTGTTGTATAAAATGTAAAAAAAACTACACATGCATATACACTTACAAACTTATGTGGTTATACAAAAAATACTGCGATATGTAAATTTATACCTTTAAATGACTAATAATGCCTTAACCGCCAGCCAATTTAGTGGCAATCAGAGCTTGACTCACAGCTCGAATTTCAAAACATCGAAATCTTTGTAATACAAATCGTTTCACACAATTCTACATGAATTCCAGCATTTAATTAAGCTGTCAATCTTCGTAAAACATTCTATCAAACCAAAAAAAGGCTAATTGTGGCTTTGATTACGAACAGTAGCGGGCTCACATATAAAGATACACTGAATAAATGAAAAAAATACAATTTAAGTGAGTAAACTACGCGCTATTATGTACTGTCTATTTACTATATATATTTTTTATCTATATATATTTATATATATGTACATATATATACTAGAGCATTAAAGCGAAAAATTTCCAATTTTTTAATATGTGTATATTTATATGTATTTATATACCCTCCGGTATATGAGTTAATTGCATACCGTTATTTTACATAAATACCCAAAATCGCCATCTCGCACCTCCTACTGTCATATCAAATCGCTTTGACCAATTTAAGTCACGTCCATAGCCAAATTGTTATTAATAATAAATGTCTGTTTACATGCGGCGCGCATGCGTGCGTGCTGGCGTGCTTTTGGTGCGTGTGTGTGGTCCATGTAAGCACGTTTTTTGCGCTTTTGTGCTTAACACGTAAATGTCATAATAGCAGGCATCAATTTGTTCTTGTTGTTGTACTTGCTGTCATGCTGCGAAACCAAAAATATGAAAACTGCATTAGAGTCTTTCCTAAAAAGTGAATGTGTTATGGGCGTATGGCAAATTGTAAAAAAATTACAACAACAAAACAATTATTCGCAATTTTTTTTAGAGCTTTACTATGTATATGCACATGGCCTGTTACTATATATGTATGTATATGGAGTATAAGGTGTATGTCTTGATGTTTAATCATAGATCCTAAAAGTTTTAAGTAAACCTCAAACAGCTAATGAATTTGAAGATTATTTTTATTGACATAAAGGCTTACAGTGGCTTAATATGCCAGGAACGAATAAAAAATTTTCTTTACCAGAATTCCTTCATACAACCTTCCTTTCATGATCAGGCGCTCAACCCAATCAAATGATCAACATTTTTACTGTTTCTTAGCGAAGGCTCTTGGATAGTAAGCTTACTAGAATGCTTTCAAAAATATCTCAGTTGTAATCAATCTTAAATGGTGACAACGGTAAAATATTCATCATATAGACCCATACTGAAAACTCATGTATCCTCGTGTAAAAAACAGCCGAATATAATCTTTTATTATTACAAACATACACTATGAACAAAGAAATTCTAAAATTTTTGGAAAAAAATATTTTAAACTCGGCCATTGCGACGCCATTTCCGGTGAACCCTCGGAAAAAAGATGAGCCCGCGTTGGCACGAAGAAAACAAAACAGAAAATTTGATTTTTGGCAGACATTTTTGGAAAAAACTTTAAATTTCTGTGAAAATTCGAGGATTTTTTTTCAAATAGTTGTAATCAAAAAAACCTTTGTCCAAGTCTTTAAGAATTATATATCAAATACTTAAAATACAGATAAGTACTGAAACCGTTGAAGTGGGTTGCCTCGTAATTTCATCTCAGAAATATCAACTCATTTCTAAAGCCTTGATTGTTATTAAAACACAATTTCAAAAGATTCCCAGTGGGCCACCCTTTATTTAATAACAAATATATAATAAAGGTTAAAGCAATTAAATCTTAAAAAAAAAAACGTTATATTGGGATTCTGTGAACCACACCGGCAAACTAAAATGCTTTGACGTCAACAGCTTGTCCGGGATCTATGTTACCCGTGACCTTTTGGTAAGGACTTGGTTGGTTTGAAGCTTATATGGTTGGATAAGGGTAGTTTGAAGTTTATATAATTATTACATAGTTTCACGAAACTTATGCACCGTTTTATTCGATAAATTGTTGCATTTTGAAGATAATCTCCTAATGTCACTTTCATGCTAATCATGTTGTTGTTGTAGCGTCAGAAAACATTTTTGAAGTATATTCTTGGAATGGTGCCGAGTTGACGAGTTCGATTTGATTTCTTAGACCCAACAGTCATGCAACCTTCGTCACTATCAGCATAAAACTGATATAGACGATTTTCTATTAGCTACTCGTGAGACGAATTTTTCACCAGCCAATCAATCGCCACAGTCATAAAATTTTAGTAATTACTTTGTGTCAGGTACGGACTCTAAGACGGATATATAAGATGGATGCATAAGAATTCCCCAACCAAGCACCAAGCGGAACTTCTGGTGGTATGTGTGGCTTAGCGGTGTACTGATAGAGTTTGATGTATCCTCCTATTGGACAAAACTGACCGCTTTTGTCTGATTGCTTTTTCAGATTAACCAATTGACCAAACCAAACTGTTAAATCCCCTAGGTACGGAACATGTGGACCCCAGTATCTATAGTTGGCTTTTGATCAACAATATCAGTCAATGTGTGAGATTTACAACTGAAATTTAGACAGGATCTTTTCCTGACAATAGTATATTTGTGTATTGAAACATAAAATGGTTTGGGTCGGGTCAATACCTCCCTGAGCCCCCACATACCTAACACAACGATTTTCGAACTTCCAGGCGACTTTATGCTGGATTTACTCAAGGCACATCACAGAGCGAGTTTTAATTGTGTATCTTTGTGTCAGAAATAGATAAAATTGGACGTAAACTTGTGCTAGCCCCCGTATAACTATTACCAGGATTTTCAAACATCCGGCTGATTTTGCTCGATATGATTGGTGATTGTATGTGAGGTACCTTAATGAAACCCTAGAAACAATTTTTTAGTATGTAGCATATTAATAGTGTGTAATATTGGCACAAAATAGATAAAATCGGATCCCATATACTATATTACGATAATTATTTCCGTTTTTCTAACAAATCTTATGCCAAATTTGTCGGTCAGTGTATGAGTTATACTTAGCTTCTTTTCACATGTTTTGAAATATCATTTACATTTATCAATTACAATTTCCGGATGCTTTTTTGTCCAAATGTCTAACAGAGTTTTGCCATTAAAATGTCAACGCCATTGTTCAAAAAGTGTGTCATTGAAAAAGTGCGTAAAGTAATTATGAAAATCCAGAGTCAAAGTTGTTTAGACAACTGCATATACGAATACATACCTACATATGTGTCAAAAATATCAATTGTTCTAAATTTTCACATTTTTTTCACGCTATTTTTAGACACTTAATCATATATACACCTATACCAATACATACACTAATTTTTTTGCAACTTTCGGTCATTCACTCACACACGCTACATTTCCAACTTCAATTCGAAAATCAAATAAACTATACTTAGTACATACACCAACAAAATCGTTTACTTTATATATACATATGTGTATATAGCATTTATTTTTATGACTTCTGATGTTTTTTGCCTAAATCTCCTCACTTCAAGGCGCAATTTGCTGCCCCGTGTTGCCGAAGCATTCGCAATTTATGTTTTCCGTTTGACATTTTTGAACTGCACGCACTCGATCGCAGAAAAATACGAAAATCAAATAAAGCAAACTTAAAATCGTTTAAAAAATATGCATAAATATGTAAAAAGTAAATGTTTAGTGGTAAACCTCTGCCAGTTGTTGTTGTTAAATTTGTAAAATTTTTCATTTTTAGTACGCAGATATGGCCTATGGATAACATACATATACATATGTACATTCGCTTTATAATAAATGCCTGCGAATGGGTTTTTAAAATCGCATTTAAATGCAAATTAATGTGTCACTTATTAACACCGTTTAAATCAATCACTGACTAAAGTCACCATGTTTCCTCCGTGCACCATAAGCAACTGATCAGGTGTTGCATGCAGCCATTCATAGGAATAACTCCAAGTAAAGCGAAAAAGCAATAACTCCGCATGTCCAAATATGACTTAAACAAATCTTCATGGTGAATTTAAATTAGTAACGGTTTCTTGGTTTAGGGCGTAAAATAATATTTACAAGTAAATAACGGAATATTACAAAATTTAAATAATCGCTACATAATCCTTGGATATTTTTTTTCTATTGATATTGAACAAATTAAGCGATTGATAAATTTTTATTTGTTGTACGAGTCTCCAACAGCAAAATTAGCAAACTTCCAAAGTATGTACAAATGGATGTTTATATAAAGGTCCTTCACACATTGCCAGTACAAATGTCAAAACTTATGGAGGGTAGAATCTTATATTAGATCTCTAGAATGTCAAAATTAGTTTAGGATCAAACACAGTTATTTGAAAATTGGAAAGTGACTCATCCCTCGAGGTTTGCAAGTCGGTGTGCCTAGAGCTAAAATCCGAGCCCATTCGTCTTCTTCGTCTAGATCATACCAGAGCTCTCCCCAGCAGGTACGTGGATGACTCCACCTCGTTGTCATTCTGTTTATAGGACGAGACAAGCCAGAGCTGTCAGGTAATGTCCTCAAACCTGGAGGTGACGAAATGATCGTTGCTGAAATTACTTAGAAGAAAAATATTAAGCTCATTTCGGATCAATGCACATTATACCTGTTGTTGTTGTAGCTGCAGAAATTAGCCGAGTTGACAGTCCTTGGCCGGATAAAAACCGGGTCCATTCCGGTTACGTAGACCTGACTGTCGTGGGATCTATCAATGTAACTGGCAGCTAAAAGCTTATGTATCCTTCTCAAATAAGTTGGCGCATTTCTTCTGCTTCTGCCAGTACCGTTATCTTTCCACTCTCTCCTCCGTGCGATACGCTGGCGTTGCGATGAAGATTGATTTCTGCACACTGACTTATAGCAAAAACGTCTGCTTGAAAGATGCTCGGAAAACGTCCCAATGGTATGGGTGTGGCGGTCCCGCAATGCCTGTTCCAATACACTCCGGTGTTTTCGAGCCGTCAATGTAAAACTGGATACTGCTGCCCCTCAGTTGTAGGTCGAGCGTGAAATCACTCCATTCCGCCTTACTGCCGAGAGTAACTCTAAACTTATTTGTAAAGTTTACCGTCTTCGTAATGCCGTCCAATGAAAGAAGGATCAGTGTCGTGTCTTACCTTAGCTCCTACATTTGCGGAGACGACATTATCTACCCTCTCCAAAACCCTCTGCTGCCATAATTTTAGTAGACTTAAGCTCCTTTGAATTATGTCGCATAGAGTATCCTCAAATTTACCTCAGGCCATTATGACCATATGATCGTCGTCCTATTGTTAGTGAGCAATCTTAGGAGCTCATCTACTACTAGACTCCATAGCAGGGGGGATAGGACTCCACCCTGTGGGTAGCCCTTCGTAGTAACAAGGTTACCCACTGGTTTCAGCTAAAGAGGGAGATAATAAAGAAATTGGAAAATTAAAAAGATTGGAAAAATTAGAACAGAGCTCTTAGATGTACTGTACTTCTAAAGTTCCCTGAGAATAGCTTCATTTCTTGCCAAATATAAGCCTTAATATTATAACATATAATAACAAATAACTTCGCTCATGTCATAGTTTCAATTTAACCTTCAATGACTTCAAATTTTTTACTTAAAAAAATCATTTCGAATTTACCATTAATTCTCTAATTTAAATGAACTGCAAAGCAAGTGTCCGAGGTATCGATTGGTTAACTCAAAAACACTTACCCAGTTCACAAATTGACTTTGTCATGTGCGAATAAAACATAAATCAAGATTAACCGATATTTTTTGAGTATGCGTTGAGCACTCTAAATTAGAAATCAATTAAGACACAACTACAAACCAAAAACCAGCAACAACACAGAGAGTTTTAATGGATCAAGCACACAATGGACAAGTTAGAAAAAAAAAACCCAAAACGAAAAAGAAAAATGCCAATAAATTTGAAAAATTAACAAAGGAAAATCCAAGCGGTTGCACTCGATTGCAATAAGTGCATTAAAATGCAAGGCGTGCAAGGGAAACGATCATTGCTACAAACGAAAACAATAAAGCATGCATTGAACGCAATCGAACAGCCCAAAAGCGCACAGAAAAACGGCCGACTAGCGCTCAAGACAACTAAACTTTTGACAAATCAGGCTGGCAACTGGCAAACGTTTGCGCTACAAAAAGGCACGTTGTGGATTTCGTGAATACGAGTATTTACTAAATATCGAATTGAGCGCTGTACATTTAAATGGTGGTTCTAAAGTAGTTTTTTTCTATTCTTGAAGATTTTTAGATTATTTAAATAATATATTTACAAATTTGTTCAATTCTTCTATAGAAAGTTTAAACACTTTCTTGACATACATGAATTCGGTTAGTGAAAAGCCGACATGGGGTTTGATGTTTTTAAGGCTCAGCTGATTTTATAACAAATATTTTGTCTGAAAAGCAATCTACTAACATGTATAACAGTCCAACCATGTAGTGCAGCTCACTTCTGAGTTGACGTATCCTGGATATACGTCTGGATATGCGTCTTTCACGGCATTTTATAACGCCTGGACTTGAGCTTAGCTTTTGGATTAGATTAGTAGTAGAATTAGCTCTTTTAGGATTTTAAAATAACAATGGTCTGGTGATTGTGGCATTGTAACACCTAGTAATGATAGAGTGACACCCTTCGGAAATGACTGATGGGATAATATTTCTACTGTGCCCGTCTGTTTTAATCCCTGGCAAGCAGCAGACTGCGTTTTCCTCTCTTCGTTGCCAAATTTCTGTAGTGAGGCGACTCCTTCTTTGAGCTAGACGGTTCTGAATGTATAGCCTCATAAAAGCATGCTTCAACTCCCGCCTTGGACTCGTTACTGAGTCTACTTTGGGACCATTAAAGATGACTACCATTTCGGGAGATTGACAGCGGCTCTGATTCGGGATCCAAACAACAGGGACAAGCAAAATAAAACAAACGATGACGGAAAGAAGAAAATAGAAAGTGAGACAAGGTCGAAACCAACACCTAAACATGTCATTGCTGGGCATACTGCTGTTAGCAGGACGAAACCGTCGCCAACTAAACGTAGTTAAAGAATCACCAGTTGTAAGAAATTCGAAGTTGAGTCCTTTGGAGAACAATAGGTCGATAGAAGACGGCGAAAATCTGCAAAGGAATCAATCAGTTAGAATCAATGGAAAGTGAAGGGAGGTCGAAACCGACATCTAAATTTGTCGCTGGTAGGAGTACTGCTGTTAGGACGACGACACCGTCTCCAACTAAAGGCAGTAAAGGATATCTACACCAATTGTAAGAAGTTCATAGGTAAGCCCTTTGGAAAACAATTGGTCGGAAGAAGTCTGTCGGCAATCTGTCGGCAAGCGATTTAAGTAGTACATTCATATGCAGCGGAATAGCTAGCATTAGCAAAGGAACCTCAATTAGACTCACAAGGAACTCAAAAGTAATCAGACGTAAAGCAGCACCGGAGAGGAAGCAGAGGACACATCGTCGTTTGGTAGCCAAAAGGGACAGCGGTACGGTAATAGATATCTAAGCAGCATGCTAACATTCTCGAGTCGGCCAAGAAGGTGCTGAGTGAGAGCGAAAATGGCAGAACCAGACCGGACGTGAATGCCTAAACAAATTTGTATTGGCCGCAAGGCGTGTTGCCACTTATAGAATACAGGAGTAATATTTTTATAACTCCACAAAGAACTGCATATAGCAGTGCATATGAGATGTCAAGATCTCACTGAATCCTGAAGTAATCTCTTATTATATTTTTCAATCGGAAGTCAAGAAGTATGGATTATAGATTATAGCTGTTTCAGTAGCAAGGAAGCAGGACCAGAAGCTTGATTCAGATATCTATTTGGCTGACTTTATACTTCAAATACTCCAAATCTATTCAAGACTCTTTCCAATAAAATTAATGTCATCTTATTCCAAAAACGGGTTTTTTCATATTTCTAACATTCAATAATATAAAAGTTTTTGAAGCTGGAATAAAGGGCGATATAAGTGGTTTTAGCCCTTTTTTTGGGACCACACTACCTTATGATTTTGAGTAAACTCCTATTAAAAAAAATGTGTCTCATTTATAATTGGCTATATCTGGATAAAAGTTAACTTCAGCACTTACTTTAACAAAAGGGAGTTGGAAGACCTTTAAGAGACTTTTTAGTCAAATACGTGCAGTTCTATTTATAATAAAATTATCTAACAAAAATTGAAAAATTTAAGTTTTGGTTCGAACCACCCTATACCTAGATAGTCACAACGAAATTTGCCACTCGGCAGCCCAACAATCAATTATCATAAATTTCAAATTAACCAATGACTTGAAGCGGTCTACTTCCATAAGCGCCCGCAAGCACGTACACACAAACATATATAATGGACGGACGACTCGTTGATGGACAGACGGAAATACTGACATTTCGAGTAGCCTAAACATAAATAAAACAACAACGATTGCATACAGAAAACACTACGCTTTTGGCCAAACTACTTAATTGCCTTGCGGCGCAGGTAATCAACAGGCAATTAAGCGCGCTTGAGCCGTTGACTTAAAGTTGACATTTGAAATGTCAAATTGATGAATACAAATGAACACAAAACACAACGCATGCAAGCAATGAAGAGAATTTAGACAAATATTTGTGGGAAAAACAAAACTAAGTTGAAGTTGAAGAGTTTCAACTTCGTATTTTATAACTTCCAACAGGCATTAATCACACTAAGGCAGTAACCTCAAAGTTACTTGTCATATTTGACAGTTGTGCGCAGAGATTAATAGAGCGTAGTGTATGAAGTGCTCGCTATTGGCTAAACAAATTGAAATCTTTGCACACAACGTTCCACAAGGAAGGGCACAGCATGGCCGCTGGTTTAGAATAAATTCTGAATGAAAGTTTCTGGTATGCACACAGACACATATACATGTTGTATGTATGAGTTTACAGATACATATGCGTATTTACATACACATGTATGAACATCGGTGCATAACTCATTGCTTCTACTGCCTGCTACAGTCTCTCTATTGGCACACCTATGGCCAGCACTCAAACCAAAGTGTATGCCACACACCTACATATATGGGCAACCACACACCAATACACATGCAAATATGTATGTAGACATGCCGCCCACTGCTGACCCATTTATCTCGGCCAATGCGTCGCCTCATTTACATTTTTATATGTCTTCATTGCGAGTGACTACAAGCACATGCAGAAAAAATCTCGCGCGATGCAAGTTGCAGATAAACCAGTACATGCAACATGCAACAAATACATTTACGTACATGTTGCTTGGTTGTAACTAACATGTAAATCATATTTATGCTTCTATTTACATTGATTGCCCACGAAATAACGCGAATAGCTCAGAGACCACCATGAAGGGGACGACCAAGCAAGTCCATTGGCGGTTTCATGTATAAACTTACTTTTGTACACATGTATGTGCGCATGTCTGAAAGGATGCACGTGGTCACGGTGCATAAATATTGGATATGTAAGTCCCACCACTGGGCTTTCGTGCTCTAATTCCTTTAGATCATTAGAAAATTCCAAGCGAGCTCAAGTATTTTCATATAGGTTTTTAATGCTTTGAACCTGTTTCGAGTTGCGTTGACAGTATGAAGAAGACTTGTATAGATTTTACTATCAGTGAGTCATTTTAACTGTGAATATTTTATGCCTCGGGCTATTGGTCATATTATAAATTCATTAGAAAATACCTGTCTGTGTAAGACTGATGACGGGTGCTCAGGTTAACTGGCAGCTGGTGAAGTATGAATAAGCAAAGCCACATATCCTTGACGTCAAAGTACTGCGCTATATACAGGAGAATTAGATTGATCTGGCTAATTGGCCAGGTCCCGAATATGATTTTGCATTTAAAATAGTCGTAATGACACCATTTTCAGCATCAGTCACAATCCTATGCAAAAACGTGTTCTTTTTGAAGTATTCAATCAAAACCACTGACAGTGTGAGCTTCTAAAACCGAGTCAAAACAATGCTATCGACAACAATTCATCGAATTGAAACGACCGATTGCCGAAAAAGCTCCGAATTTGCGACTATACAGGAAATAATAATATACCAATATGACAACGCTCGCCTTCATGTTGCGAAACCGGTTAATGTCCAAACCTTGTCCCAACTTACTGCCACTTATTTCGGTCGATACAGAACGCCCTCACTGGAACATCAAAACTGGGTAAACTGGCTTGATTCTTTCAAATACTTTTGGGATGGAATCCACAAATTACCAGGAATTTGAGAAAATGTTAGAACTTCAGCTGAATTATACTATTCAACATGTTTTTCATAAATAAACTTTCAATTTTGGAAAATAACCGTAAAATATAGTTATAGACCCAATAAGCTGGCCTCTAATGCACCTGTCGGTAATTCCAGAGTCAACATCTCCAAGCAGCAATCAAGGCAGTAACCTCGTATCGAGTTTTGGGAAGCAGGCCAGCAGTGGAAAGTGTTGCCAGAAGCAAACAACTTCACTTCTACTGAGTGTCAGACCACAAAGGCATCGAGGGCAATGAAATAGTGGAGGAGATTGCTAAGAATGACGTACGGCTATCACCCGAAAACGTGATTGACATTGAGAAACACATGCATTGTCTGTACGACGATCTCTACAGAAGCATAGTAGACAAAATCAAAACCCGTTGGGTGCAAAACTGCAAAAGTCATGTGCAAAGCGGTAGATTGGCAGTACACAAAATTCCTATAGGCACTCGATAGAAGAAACTGTAGGAACATGATGGGAAACTGGTCACTGTCTGGTGGCGAGACACGTCCGCAGGAAGGGGCTAACAAATGGAAAGGAATGCAGGAAATGTGTAGAGCAGGCCACCAGGGAAACAGTGGAGTATTTCCTGTACACTTGCCTCGGATTGGCAAGACTACGCTTTAAGCATATGGGGTACCCACGGTATGATACACTGAAGGAGATATCGTCAACCGCAGACATCCTAAAGGATGACTACTCCTCTTGGACCTAGCAACTGAACTCCATCTGGCATCGCAAAAGCCTAAAACTGGTCTATGCGTGGCTTATAGGCCTACCAGATAAACCGAACCTAACCTAACCTATTTAAGATTATCGATTGTTGCGATCTTCCAAACTACTTAACTCTGCAATCCACGCATATCAAGGTTTATATGAGATTGGTGTTTGTTAAAAGATGCGAAGAAAAAAATTAGAGACGGGCTCCCTGGGGGGCTGGATGTGTGCTGTGCTTTAGTATTTTTCTGATATGTCTTCATCTCACTTCTCCAGTTCCCATTTACTTTTAGTAATGCCTTCGGTTATAGATACCACTGGCATTAGAGATCTTTTAGACCAATACCAGAAATAAATATTCATAATAGACTCTGTTAGCCGTGTCTCTGCCGGATAGTAAACAATAATCTAGCAATATCCACAAACGTTCCGAAACTTATTTCTCTTAGTGTGCTCATAACCACAACACCATTTGACGGCGACGTCACCTGCGCACACTAACTCCAACCCATTAAGAGTATATAGTGTAAAAGTATGGTATTTACAAGTTGACTCAGTTTCTTTTTTGCGGCCGCACACTTGGTTGAAATTTCTTCACACCGCCGCATCCACGGAAGATAAAACCACCAGTAGCCGATCTCATTGATCACGTCCATATTAAAATGAATGCTACCGAGCCGGTTGCCACCTCGACGACAAGCAATAGCCGGCTACTTAGAGCATATGGCTAGAACCGCGGCGGTGGTCGCCGCCACAAAAACAACAAACAGCGAATCCGCCAGCCATCTAGTTAGCCACCCAGCAATGTTACGCTTCAGCGCGTCCGTGGAAATCTGGGCGGTTGCTTGCACAGCTGCTCTGATGCGTCTGTACATATTTTAGGAAGTGTGTTGATGGCGCGCCCACCAACCGCCAGCCAACCATCCATAGCTCTGACTTAATACCTGACTACTTGGCGTTAGACGCGTACGCGACTTCTGCCTGCCTTTATTTATATACATTTTGATCGAAGTGTACAACATGGGTCATAACATTTTCTTTCAAGCCATTAAAGGCAGCAGGCATAATGCGCAATTGTGTGTGCCGCAGACGCTGGCAGTTTTCTAGTCTAATTTTATATATTACTCTATTAATTGTGCGGCATTGCAGGGAAGAATTTGAGCTCATGCGCGGCTAACAACTTTACTCGAATATTCAGTAGCTTTTTAGTGGTTTCGATGAACGCTTTAGTGTCTACAATGGTGTGTGGTACCGAAGTTTCTTGTCGAGAATTCCCACTTTTCCTTGTCGTTCTCAAACATCTTTGGAATAGAAGCTGTTTTATCAAATGCTTGAAGTAACATTTAATTCCATATTTATTATTGATATTACAGAAATACAGCAAGATCTAAGAAGAGGTTGATCGGATCTTCAACTCCACTTCTTCTTATGTAAATTGATAATACTTCATTGGTAAGCTACCATTTTATACTGATCACGAAAATGGATCGAAATCCATCGATGTCAAAATATCCAATCTTTTTTGCTACGTGCTAGTTATTAGAAAAACTAGTCCTAACCATCGCAGGCCTTACCAACAGAGCCGTCAGCGCAGGCTTCTCCAGCCTAGAAAAACAAAGGAAAGAGGTTTTTTTCTATTGGTAAAGTACTTGAAGAGAGCAAAGTAAAGTACCTGTAGGTTACACAGAAAGATTTATCACGTCTTGAGATCTAAGTTAAGCACTTTGTATATTACGGAACGGCCATAAATTCTCCAAAAAAATCCTAATCGTGGAGATCACACGCAGAATAATTCTTGCCAACAAATGCTTCTTTGGGATCCGTAGGCAAATAAGAAGCAAACCCCTCTTGAGACGTACAAAAAGTAGTCTCTATAAGTCGGCGCAGAAGCATGGACAATGATGAACCGAGATAAAAAATCACATAGAACATTCGAGAGAACTGTTGTCCTCAAGATCTTTGAAACCGTTTGCAAGAGCGATAGATACGTATATTAAAAACGAAGGAACAACGAACTTCCCGTCCTATTATACCGCAAAACAGTATGGCCGATGATGAACCGAGATCAGAAATCAGTTAGAGCATTCAAGAGAGCTGCTGTCCGCAAGTTCTTCGAAACAATCTGTGAGAGCGATTGATATCGAAGAAGACGGAACCATGAACTTTATGAGTTCAACATCGACATGGAAATAGTTAAGCACATAAAAATCCAATAAATGCGTTGGTTGGACCATGTCCTTCTCATGGAAGATGATATTTCAACAAAGAGCTTCTTCGTTTCGAGACCCTAGGGTGGATGCAATAAAGCACACGCGTCCTTTCCATTGGACCAAATGCGTAGCGACCTGTTTGCACTTGGGATATAGTACAACTGGATAACCTCACAAAAGATGGAGCCAACCGGCGAAATTTGGTGTACTAACCCAGACCCACCCACGGCTGTACTGTCTAAGAAGCTGAAGAAATCCAAAACTAGAAACGTTTCCATAAAATGTCGGTATTTGGCTTTGGAAATGTTTATTTTGCAGTCTTGTACGCCGTTTACCTACATATTCTATTAGCAAGATCCAACGTACGACAAAATATAATTTTCTTAACCTCAAACTACTCATTTGCAATTACAACGTTGCAATATCGGTCACGCCCCTGTCGCCTGTCGCTTGTCGTCACAAATCATTCGATTTATTGGCGCGCATTGAATGGCCTATGACGCCTATATACACACACACACACATACACATACATACATACATATATATATATAGGAGAGTATGTACAACAACTATAAAAACAACAACAAATATACCCGCCTAATAAAGCCAAAGCCAATCACGTCTAACAACCTGGAAGTAACAAAATAATAACTCAATTACATTATGCAATTTTCCAAAGCAATCAAGTCTTGTATCTTAATTAAAATATAAAATTGAAATGCCATTGAAGACTGCCAATTTGACTGAGCGATTGACAGACGGCGGCTGCAGCGGCTAAGCGCCACTAAAAATGATGAGAAATATTGTATGTACTCACATATACAGCAGATGAATGTGTGCAATGTGGCTAGAAGCTTTTGATTTTTAAAAATTATTTCATTTTTTTTCTTTGGAATTAATTTTTGGATTTTCGTGGTTAACAAACAGCTTATCATTGCCAAAATTGTAATAAAAAAATGCTCAAACACGAATTTGTATTTCTCTTGATTGGCGCTTTGAACGCCTAAGTAATTCTGGGTCACGCTGAACACAACTACGCCTACATTTATATTGAATTTGGTAATTGCAGATGAAATCTTCACAGAACCAATGGTGAAGTTGATTTAACAAGTTTGTTAGCTTTCGATTTACAGCTAAAAGAAATGCTACCTAAATTTTGGCTTTTTGTTAAATATGTAGCTGAGACTGGCTATTTTGTTGTAACAATAAAAATATTTTCTAAATAGTTTTGTGGCACGTTTTTGGCCCACTATAGCTAATTGCTCTTCACTTTTGATTAAACATGGGAATTTTGTGTTCCATTAAACTGAAAAAAATATAAATACTTAAATTGTAATATCTCTCAAATCATTACAGCACTATTCCCTTTTCTATATAACTAACAAAAATGTTACCCCCTTATTTGTTTTGACGAGAAAAATTTAGTTATAGCCTTTCAACCCCCTACACGCGTTCGGAGAAATCCGATCCTTTGCATCAAAAAAGATGTGTGAGGTCCAGCATTGTACTTATGGAAGACGAATCCCTTTCTGTTGATCAGTTCTGGCCGTTTTTTTCGATTCCTTGCTTCAATCTCATCACTTGTTGACAGTAAAATGTAGAATCAATAGTTCAACCAGGCTGGAGCAGCTCATAGTGGATGTTTCCTTTCCAATCCCACCAAACACTCAGCATAACCTTTCGAGGCGTCAATCCTGGCTTTGTGACTATTTTTTCGCACATTATTTTTTCGCACATTATTGTCGTATTTGATTCACTTTTCGTCTTCTGTTACCATTCACTTTATAAATTGTTCGATTTCATTTCGTTTCAGCAAAGTATCGGTTCATTAAATTTTTCACAGACATTTCATGTGGTACCCAAACATCGAGTTTCTTTTTGTAGCCAGCCTTTCTTAAATGGTTCAAAATTATCACTATTGGGGTGTGTCAGATTCACGTTCAGGAAACACAATTGCATCTCAAAAAATCGACCGTTTAGTACGGCTTATGGTATGGCGGCCTCATCGGGCCTTATTTCTTTCGAAACCACCAATGGTGAGCTTTATATCTTGTCTTCGCGTCAACCAGCAACTCTCGAGGAGCCGAAAACGAATGGAGATATGCAAACGAAGTCGTGGTGATCATTTGCCCGACATTTTGTTCAAATCATAAATGGCATGAAATATAGTGGATAACAAAAAAACATGTTGACCAAATTTGAGTATTCTATTTCATTTTAACATCTCGCCTCTCTTGTTGGTAGACCTTTTATGTTTGTGTCACTTCTTTAACAACCCAGAATCATTAGTGAATATTTGAGCCTATCAAAAATATAGTGAATCTTCACTGTAAAACTCTTACCTAATTAAAGACGCACAACCGATCGACCCCGAATTTTCTTTGGACCACCAATACCACAAAATGTCCCTTTCAGGCAACGGAACATATTTTTCAGACATCTGTGTTTCTTAGAGGTGTTTTAAAGCTGGAGTTAGGTAATGTCGTAAACGTCTAGTGTTAGTCTTAGGCATTATTTCCTAAGACCAAATCTTTTGATAGAGTTCAATAGGTCGATCCTCGTTTAGTAGTGTAATTCAAAAATCAAAGACGAGTAAAAAGTCTATGGTTTCATTAACAAATTATGCTCTGAGTTTATTTTAGTACCAACAAAAGTAATTTAAGCAAATAAATTTAAAGCTCTTGATAAATTAAGCAATCAAGGTAGCAGCGCTATCAATTACTCATTACCCAAAGTAATTGGTTACCCATATGTACACAAATGTGGAACTGCACATAACTGTATTTCGAAATGACCGCTAATGAGGTTTTGAAAATGAAAATGTCCAGTCATCTGTGGACCAACATTTATTTTGGGAAGGCAAGGCAGCAGCCAGCGTGTCGGTAGCCGCCTCCGGTGCTGCTACGCCCACACTATTTAATTCGCAATTTTAACTAACAGTTGATATATGTATGTACTCGTATATATGCATATATAATAGGTGTATATATGTATTTATATTAGAGCTCAATACTTTTTTAATTTGCTAAGCGAAACGTGCTCATTTCAAAAACAAGCCAAAACTAATGGCAACTTCGGCCCGGCAAGTCAACTAAGCGCTGCCAAAATAACCAAAACTGTTGTTAGCAAAAAAAAACAGCAACAAAAAAATGTCAATAAACAAACCCACGCTTCCTTAAAATAAAGCCAATTACAAACGAACGAACGCATGAACCTGATGTGTAAGTGTGTGTGTACGTGAATGTGCAACAAGGAAACATTACAAATTTATGCATACATATGTACATAGTACCTCATATATGTGTGTATGTGTGTGAATTAAAAAATCACATTATAATTGACAACATATGTGTGGAAAATTAAAAAGTCAGCGATTTGAAGACATAGCGCCGATGAATAGCGAAAAAACAAACAACTTTGCAACAACAAACAACTTGGCGGCAACAAATTGCATATCGAAATTACTCAACTCAGCAATAGGCAAAATATTATGGAAAATATGACAAACGCGAAAAAAATGAAGCGAATCAATGAATATCGAAGCAAGTTGACTGAACTCGACTTTGTGCGCAGGCGTAGCGTAGTTCCGCTGCTACCGAGAGCAATTACGGCGCTCTAGAGCGGTTATTGCGCATTTTATATGCATATATTAAATTAATTTGAATATTCATTATTGCTTAACACAATAAGTTAATGAAATGACGAAAAACCCCAAACAAAATACTTCGAGGAAAAAGCAAAAAAAGTCGATCCAGCGAAGAACAAATTTGTTGTTTTAGCAAAATAAAAACCAAAACAAAATACCTCGAGGAAAAAGCAAGAAAAGTCGATTCAACAAACAACAAATCTGAAACTCAGCACAATAGTTTAAAGAGACACTGACGCCTCCTAACACTACTAACAGGTCTCTCACCATTTTATTGGCAGATATGCCAATAGACCAGGAACACCATATCAAGGACTTTTGTAGAAGATGCGCCTAATATGACCTAAGTGTGACCGCCTGCGGTCCGGTTTTCAAACGCTTCCCTTTTCAACCAACCAGCCATTGTGGAAGAAGACTATACAAAATCGTCCTAGCGAATGCTAGGCTTTTTTAAGGAAAGAATCGCAACTATAGGTCGAGGGTTTCCTGACGATGTTTTGGAGGTTTCACAGATAAAACTTTTCCTGTTTATTTCAAGAACAGGGACAAAAAGTTTATAAAAGCTGGTCATTTCAGGAACAGGGACATAGTAAATCCTGCTACGAAAGGCATAGAGGCTAAGGCTTCTTACTTATGTTGGCACAGCTCTCATCAAATAAACTAAACAAGAGTCAGTTAAACAAATTAAATAAGAAATATATTCCCATAGAATATTTTGCTAAATTGAAGTAGGGTTTTTCACCGTCCAAAAAAAGTGTGATGTTCTTCATAAAAGGTGCCGAAATAGCTTAACCGAATAATAAAAAAAATATAAGTGAAAAATTGCAAGTTAGAAAAACTCTAAGGAAAAATGTTACTATAGTAGATCTCAGAAAATATTAGAAGATTGAAAAGTTATAAAAAAAAGTGTTACTATGTTAGACCTCAAAAAATATTGCTCACTCTCTCCACTTTCTCTAGTTTCGGTTGAAGGACGATCTAATATTCCTCCCAGTCGTGTAAATATTATTGTACAGCTCACTTTTCTCCACCGTTTAATCCAGATTCTTGCAAAAGTAACTAACAACTCACCATTAAGTCTGATTTCAGAGATTTTGACTTAAATACAATCAGATCAAATTTGACCCGGACTGGAAACTGCATTTTCACGTATTTTAATACAAATCTTTATTTTCGACTCTAAAATATTATTTTCATAAAAACCTTTATTATCGTCATCAAAATAGGCTTCTGAGCCAATCCGATTAATTAAATTTCCCATACACTTGTTACAAGCCTCAGATGGAATAGTCTTCATGCCTTCGATGAATTTTGGTTTTGCGGTTTCGGTTTATTATGAGTTTAATGAATTTTTATTTTTTCGCTTTCGGTTTTTAATGAGTTTAATAAATGTTTCCCCATCTACGTTGTCAAGTCCCATCAAGTGTTGGCAAGCATCGCTTTTGCGACCTCTGGGTTAGATTAGGTCACAGGATCACCGAAAATCAATGGAACTCACATGATCAAATATTTAACTTTGTGTTATCAAAAACTCTTCATAGAACGGTCGAAAAACCCAAAATTCGTCGAATAAGACTCGTGAAGACTATCCCAGCTGAGGTTGAGTATGGTGTATTGAAAATTTAATTAATCGGATTGGCTCAGAAGCCTATTGTGATGTCGATAATAAAGGTTTGTATTAAAATGGGTGCAAACGTATTTTTTCCAGTCCGGGTCGAATTTGATCAGATCGTATTTAAGCCAGAACAGACTTAATGGTGAGTTATTACCTACTTTTGCGTTAGAAACTGGATGAAACGGTGGAGAGGAGTGCTCTCAGCTTACAACAAATTTATTAAGTTGATTGATCTCAATCCCAGCCACTGCGTTAGGTTCGCCAAAAGTGTGTCTACCAAATATTTCAATCTCAGTCATCGAAAATCCTGGCAGTGGAAAAAGTGACAAGATGATTCCATCACGGCTTTCTCCATACAACTTTTACTTAGAGCGTCTTTGGCGATCTCTACTCGACATCGTTTTGGCAACAGATTCAGGTATTTTGATACGGTGATACACTTCATACCCGAAACATTAACCGAAATGTCTTGTGTCTATCCAAAGGGTTTTGATATTTTTTTTTTTTGCGGGCGCAGTTTACATGGACCAGTCCGGGCCAAATATGATCAGGTGTTGGGTAACTTTGTGCAAAATTTTTCTAAAATTTTTCGGAAGACTATATATGTATATCAAAATTGTATGTTAACGCTGACGACAACTTTTCCACTCGAATGTTCTTTCTTACACAACTTTCTAATGCTTTGCTATACAATCAATGTACTCATCCTGCATTTAATGCTCTGAACCACTTACTTTGCGTTGAACATCCGTCTTAATTATCCAGTCTAATAAATATCACCGCCATGGTAGTCAACACGTACTCGAATCTTTCATTCACTGTCTGCGCTGAGCCGCCACTAGCAACTCATTCACCCTTCTTCTTCTTTATTGACGTAGACAGCGCTTACGCGGTTATAGCCGAGCAGCTCATTCATAAAAATATTAAAACAACAATAATAAATATATTACAGCGATATAATGGGGAGCCACTTAAGTGAATGCAGCTGAATAGACTTACATATATAACATTTGTGAACATATACACATATAACTATATAAGCAATGACCGATTGAGTGACAACAAACGAAACTATGGAAATGCCTAAGGCCATACGGCGGCACAGCGAGGACATGTGTGGACGCAAAGACAAACTGTGTAAATATAGCAAAGAATATAAAAATGTAAATTAAAGTGATTACCGGCAATGCGCATGCGTGTCTTACAAGTTGTTATATGTCTACATAGGTATATATCCACTGCAGCCAACAGTCAGTCATTCAACGTGGAATCACTCAATGAAGCCCACATGAAAATTTGCTTGCAACATAAAACTGACAACACACATGCGAACGCCACTCTTGTGCCTGCTTCCTACCTACAAGCTAAAAGTAACAAACCATTAATGGCTGCAACAACTACATATAGATAGTATACGCTTGCGATACGTAGGAGAGTCAAACTCCTTTTGGCCATTACGGCTTGCTGCCGCCCAAACACGTGATTTTCATGAATGAAATCTTCGAAATCTCCTACACACATACTCAAATCTGCATACTCGCAAACATATAAACACATCCTCAATCAGACACACACACACATACACTCGGTGCACTCGCAAGCCGCCCAACCAACAAACCATTCACAATTTGCAATTGTCAGTTGCCTTGGCGGCTGGCTGCAGGGGCGTCCGGAAAAAGAGCCAGTCTCACCTGAGTTAGCGCGTGTGTTGGTGTCATTTCCATATGTACATGCACACATAGTACATACATATACTAGGGTATGCGCCCCGTCGCCAGCGTGTGAATGTGGGCGTAGGCCAACCAACGCCAACTTGCGACCCACATTATTTAAGCTGAAAACCATTACAATTTTTGTATGCTGCTCGCTGAAATTTGTATGCTATTTTGTATACATACATACCACATATATATAGTATGTGTATACACTGAAATACGGTACATACATTTGGGATATATGAATTAATAATACATTAATTTTTGTTGCCTTTTTTTGCACTCAAATGGTTTGTTTACTTGCCCATCTCGTTTTAAAGCCGTCGAACATGCGCAGCAAAGAGTCGCCTTAACTGACCTGCTTAGCGTTGCTCAACAATTCAATTTCCGATGTTCATTCATTTTTAATTACGTAAGTAATATGCATGTACTGTGAAATAGTATACAAGTTTGTAAAAAAGATAAGAAACTAGTCTCAATATCACTCAGTAGACCACGAGTTCTCTTAAAAATAATTATTATAATTTTTTGTGTCATGAATACCACCTTTTAAAACTTTTGAAATTTTCAAAATATTCTTGATTTTAATAAATGATACCCTTAAGGGGGTTTTCAAGACGAAAGCCGTCGGTTTTATATGCATTGTGACACAAAAGTACCCGGAAGTTGCAAACAAAACGCAAAATACTGAGTTATTCATCAATATTTATTTTGTCGCCTTCAAATCTTTCCAGTCTTCGTAGTACTTTTCATAAGTACATTTTGGGATGGCCTCAGCTTCTTCCTTTATCTCTTCAATCGACTGAAAACGGGTTCCACGGAGCTCCAATTTAGTTTGGGGGGCAAGAAAAAATCATACACAACCAAATATGGTGAAAACGGTGGTTGATCGATGATATTCATTGGGGTTTTGGACCAAAGAGACGGTTTACGGTACTCTTTTTGAAAAAAATTCAGCTTTTTTTGTAGGAGTCGAGCAAGAACGCGTTTCATACTCAAAAATCAACCAAAATCATTCGAACGGACTCGCGAGAGATAATCTCTCTTGCTATCTCTCCAACACTTGCCTGACGATATTCGAGGACCATATCCATATCTTTCAGTTTTTAATATTTCCATCAGTTGAAGAGGTCGGAAGTCGTTCAGAACGAGGCATTTCTTCAATGATCTCTCAACCGTTTTTGAAGGCTTTGTACCACTCGTAGGCCACCGTAAGTCTTTCCCAACATTCGTAACGTTTCCGCACATGGAATTTGGTTACAAATACAAAAATTTGAGACAAATTCTTCGTTTGAAATTTGTATCCATAACAATAAGTTTTGAAGCACGTCCAAATATGAAATTTGTACTACAAAAAAATATCTATAGTAGAATGAAGAGAGCCACGAATAACGTTATATAATCAAACGCCTTAAAACTTTGCAGCTGGCCTGGTCGTAGCGGAATCGTTGTAATCTGTAAAGCCGATGAGCTTACTAGAAAAAGCACCCTCACCCACATCCCATTAGGAGGGGACAAGCAGGTGTTCTCCAGTCTTCGTGCACTCGAATGCTGGACCTTCTGGACCAGAGGGGAACGCAAAAGAAAAATGGAACTTTAAGATCATTCACATAACCGCAATGTCCTAACTAAACACTGTCCATTGTCACTCACCCAGTAAGGCTAAGGATTTTGGTGGATGCAACTTGTCAAATTTACAGTTAAGAAAATGAGCTGGAAACATCCACTGTTCAGCTGTCGCCAGACTAAGGTTGAAGCATCCAAGGTTGCCAAAAAAACCGGCTGGAGTAGATATTAGCCAGCTCTGTATATTTGTGGTTGGCCTTAGGCGCCTTACTATAATTAACGACGGTCTTTTTGATCCGTACTTAGGAGTTCGGGCCATCACAACGAATAAACGTCCCCAGCAGTACAAGTAGGATTTTTCGTGGTCTCATGAATATTATCCTATTTAACTATTCTAGAAATGTTATAGCGAATAGCAGTCCTCAAGGAAAATTATTCTGCCTATGCGGAACTATGTCTACATCTTAGCTAAAGAAAAGTTAAAGAGGATAACTACCAAAAACACCAAAGCCTCGACAGTGTATTTTATAAAGAGTGTTAAATCGCACGGTCTAGAAGGCCACATCATAAGCCCACGCCGTGAGATAACGCGCTCACTAAAAGTTTCCTTAAATAAATTAATTGTTTCGTTGGATGTATGTCATGTAGCGGCTTATTGTTGGAACAAAGGTCGTACACGTCAACATCCTTCCAATTCAGGCATGAAAAAGTCTTATTGCATTTGGAAACATTTTTGAAGAAATATGAACCAGTAATTACGCCATATATTTACAGTATTTGAGAATGTATCGGCGTCTCAAGAATGGCTTCTAGATTTCACCACTCCAAATACGACAATTTTGTTCATTAACGTACCCATTTAACCAAAACTGAACTCCATCGCTGCAGAAATTTTTATTTTCTTTTCCTTTTGAATTCTTGCTCGAGTAGGATTTAGTAAACTCCATTCATATAGTGGATGAGAAGTTTCTAAAAGTTATTGGCTTTCAAGACATATTTCTATAAGCGTGTAGAGAATTACAGGCTACTTTTCAATGAACTGAAATGAAAACTGATTATCGCAAATACTTAATTTCCGCAGAGACTGGCATGCATGTCTAAATTCCGTAATTGGCCCCTAACTTAATCGACTGTCTATGGCCTCCAGTAGTTTTGACAGTATCTTCGCTGAAACCCAAATTGCAAATATATTTTTTCTTTTTTTCTCTTTTTGTGTCATTTAGCTCATGTAAAGCCTTAGGCCACGTCACAACGCATGTTCAAAGCGCAAAGCATTTTGTCAACTCTAAAAAAATTGACGTACCACTTGTTTTATTGCTTTTGGCGTCTGGCAGAAATTGACATTTAATTTTTTATATCATTACCAAGAAGACTTCAGACATACATGCACACATATATATGCAAAGGCATGTCTACCTGACTGCTACCTGCCTGCGTAGAGTTGTCTGTATGTCACAGCGGCTCATCGCCGCCGTTGTGTCCGCTGACGCCGCAATCGAGTCGGTCGTCTGTCTGTCCTGCTTGTAAGTCTGGCTTTCAATTTGTCGCTATTCTTATTGAAGGCTAAGCGTTGTCTCCACTTTGTAATGAGACATACACTTTTACAAAAGTAAAGTATGCAAATAAACCGACCAGTTTTTGGAGCAGTGCGCCACATGCCGCCTCTTCAGCTGGAGCTTCTTTCCCTTCTCTTATTGGCATTGTGCTCTTTGTGTATATTTGCAACCTCGTTACTTGAGAACTTGTAACGGCTGTTGATTGTAAACGAAATAGCGATCTTGCCAGCGGCACTAGTTGCGGGCTTTGTTAGTACCCTTTTTTTTTGTCTTTTTTGACTTGTAATGAACTTTGCCGTGCCCACTTGTTTGGTGGGTTTTTAGGAATGAATTGATTTTTATCAGCGTAGAAACAAATTTAAAACGTGATTGCGAACAACGTGATGCTTCCTCAAAGCTACACCGTCATCTTTTCTTATTATATTTTAAGCGGATTTTTTCAAAACTGGTCCTAAAAGTCCAACCCAGTGCGTCATCAATCTCTCCTACTAAAAAATGTAAATTGTAAATATGTATCTGCGCTTTGATGCATCAAACTCATTTCCGCATTTTAACCGCCATAAATCTTCCAATGTCTTAAAGCTGCCGCCCCCTCTTTGTGTGCTACCTACCATTTCGCTCACTTTCATGCAGTTCATTCATCTCCAGGCCATAGCCGGACCATTCATTAATACTCACTTATCGTAAGCACGCCAAATCTTTCATATACAACTATACTTTTTCTTTTCTGTTTGTATCTTTGCAGAGTGTCAGTGCAGCCCGATCGGCGCCATCGCCGTCTCATGTGACAAGCGTACCGGTCAATGTGCCTGTCTGGCCAACGTTACCGGCCGGCGCTGCGACAAATGCAAATCAGGTCATTGGAACCTCACGCAAGGCGTCGGCTGTCATGACTGTCGCTGCGATCCGGCCGGTTCGCGCAGCCACGAATGCAACCCGTGGACGGGCCAATGCGATTGTAAGATCGGTGTAGGCGGTCAACATTGCAATGAGTGTACGGACGGTTTTTACGGCTTCTCCAGCGATGGTTGTCAACGTTGTACGCAGTGCGCGGGCGAAGGACAAGTTTGTGATCCGTTGAATGGTCGCTGCATCTGTCCGCCGAACAGTCGCGGGTTGGGTTGTGCACAATGTGTGGCCGGTACTTGGGGTTGGCAGCCGCGTCTCGGTTGTCGCAATTGTGCCTGCGATCGTATCGGTTCAATCGGCCAGCTGTGTGAGTCGTTGAACGGCCAGTGCCAGTGTCGTGAGGGTTATGCGGGCCGGCAGTGTGACACGTGTGCAATTGGTTACTTTGGTTATCCGGAGTGCAGGCGCTGCAATTGCAATGTGGATGGTTCGTTTGTGCACGCCGATGGCTCGATCACTTGCGATGCGAACGGCCAGTGTCCGTGCAAAGCGCTGGTGGTTGGACTCAAATGTGACACGTGCATGAAATCAACCTTTGGTTTGTCGGCACTCAACCCGGAAGGTTGTACGCGTTGCTTCTGCTTTGGTCGTTCGAGTGAGTGTGTGCAGAGCGAATGGTCATGGGGACATATACGCATGGCGGAGGCACGCAACCTGAGCGTGCAATACATACGACCGCAATACGTTACGAATACGGAGTATGAGTATATTGTTGTTGTGCAGATGGCGGGCGCGAAGAGCTATCGCGAAGATGCCGAAATACACCTGCTCAACGATCTGAATTTGATACCACGCTCCACGGGCAATGTGTCAATCGGCGCATACACGAATTTCTTTCATCCACTCTACTTCCAACTGCCACCGCAATTCTATGGTGATCGCACTAGCAGCTATGGTGGTCACTTGTACTTTACGCTTCTGATCGAAGGCGCTAATCGGCCACTGGAACGAAATGTGCTCTCACGTTTCCCGCTAGTGCAGATACATTCGCACAAGAAGTTGGTGCTCGACTATTACGAATATGAGAACTACGAGTATGCGCTCAATGTGACCTACAAAGTGCCTCTTCACGAGTCCGAGTGGAAGTTTCATCACAACAGTCAGACGGTGGATCGTGCTACATTGATGGCAGCGCTGCAGAATGTGAAGCATATCTTTGTGCGAGCCTCGGCATTCGCGGACTTCACTGAAGTAGTGTGAGTATGACAGTAAAAAACATTTCTTTAGGATAAACTTGATCTATATTTTTGTGAACCAACTCAAACAAAGGAGCTTTTTAACCGAAACTTTGGCGCTCAACTGAAACACTTTCCTAGTACCTACTATTATAGAACCTAGTACCATCTACGCGCGTAATTTCTTACCTCACTTATTAAATTTCAGGCTGAGCAACGTTCACATGGACTCAGCCATTTATGTTTACGGTTCCACGAATATGATAGCCAAAGGTGTTGAGCACTGCAAGTGCCCGAAGCGTTATGATGGGCTATCGTGTCAAGATCCTGGCAAAGGTTTTTACCGTTATCGCAATGTCACTGAAATCGAGACCGTCTTCATAGAGGATCTCATCGGACGCGTTGTGCCCTGTCATTGTAACGGACGGAGCAATGAATGCCAACGCGAGACGGGTATTTGCTTGGTAAGCGCAGTACTGAGCTTTATTTGAGGACTGAAAACTCATTTATTGTGTCTTAACTTCATAGAATTGTCGCGATAACACAGGCGGTGGCCACTGTGAGCAATGTGCAGATGGCTATTATGGCGATCCAAATTCGCCATACGGCTGTCAGTCGTGTCCCTGCCCGGAAACAAGCCGTAATTTCGCTAAAGGCTGTAATGTCTGGCAGGGTGAGGTTAGTTGCGTTTGTAAACCCGGTTACACCGGCAAACTGTGTGATCAGTGTCGCACTGGCTATTTCGGCAATCCACTGGCTTATCCGAATAGCACCTGTCAGCCGTGTAACTGCAATCTGGATGGATCAACAAACGACGACTGCGACAGTCAAACTGGACAGTGTCAGTGTCGGCCAGGTGTGACTGGTCTCAAATGCGACCGTTGCATTGCGGAACGCAGCCATCTTGAAGATCGCGGCTGTCGAAGTGAGTAATTTATCAAGAAAGAGTTCACATGGGTTGCTTTTACCATTGTGTTTCCAATTTCAGTTTGTGACAATTGCACACTGTTGCTGCTGGACTACATCGAGCTGATCAGCAATAAGCTACGCCGTGGTCTGCACAATATGGATATGACGGGCATACCAGCACCTTACCTGAAAGTAGACGACTACGAGCGCGACTACAACACACTACAAATTCACTATGAAGACTACACGAACGCGCGCAAACTGTTGGGAAACTATGATGTCAACGAATTGCTGAAGATCGACTCACACGCCGAGAATAATAAATTTCAGTCACGCAAAGCGCTGGCCACTGCAACCAAGCGCAAAGAGGCTGTAAGCCAACTAAGGAATGATGTGACCACCCTCTATGTGGATATAGGCGCGCTCCGTCCAGATATTTTACAATATATTTTCACGCTCAACAATTACGGTAAGAGTGAGCAGCACATGAGTCTACCGATGGCGTTAGAACAAGCGCGCTTCTATTTGGCCTCCATACGACAACACGAGGAAACCGTGAAGAACATACGTAACTCCACGCAATGCGCTTGGCACTTCTACTATCACTTTGGTAACGCATCGGATGCGGCATTCGATCAGGAAGCGCGTGTCGAAATGTTCTGGCGTGATCTTAATCAAAGTAATGTTCGCATATCCGATATGCGTCTACACGTCGATCGAACGGTGGAAATGCAAAGCGAGATCGAAGACACATTAGAGCATGTGGTGAATTTGCGCAATCATGTTGCGGAAGATTACAGTAAAATCAATGAGCTGGGCACTGATGTCACGGATTATTTGAATCAGAGCTTAATACCGCGCACAAATCTATTGATCGAGCAGAATTGGGCACAACAAGAGCAACTGACAGGTGTGACCGATACGATTGATAGACTCTATGAACAATTGAATATCTCCATGGATGATAGTGAGGGCTTACAGCGTGAGGTGCGCAAGCATTGGCTGCCGAAAGCACAAAAACATGCCGATAGATTGATGGAGCGTTCGAATGAGTATGCCAGACAGTTTCAACCCACGAGAAATGGCGCGAAAATCGCGTTATTGGCAAGGTAAGCTAATTGAGCATGGATACAAGTAAACGCCACTTCACTTCAAATATTCTGAACTGAATTTGTGTTAGACAAGTTCATAAACGTTTTGAAAATTAATTTCTTCATATTTAATAAAAATCTCGTCTCCCTTCTTCATACCAAAAACAGTTCCGCGCATAAGAACATATCCGATGCCATTGACGCTGCAAGACGAGCATCAATCGAAGCCAAAGCACGTGTTTGGGAAGCACAGAGAAGACTCTATCCCGACGATGGTAGCTCTGTGATTGAACGTGCTGAGATATCACTAAACAAATCTAGAGCACTACAAAAAGAAGCGCTTGCCGAGATGGAACGCACCAATGGTGAGTATAAAAGTTAAATATACTTGAGCTTCACAATACTTCAAACGACGCTAACACTTCGTAGCGCTCAAGCAAAAACTCCAAATACACGAAGACAAAGTGGACAGCATCAAAACTACGATCTACGACGCGGGCACGCGCACCAACAACGTCTCAGCACATTTACATGCGGCGGCTAACAACTCAGCGCGTCGGTTGGCTTTGGAGAGCATAGACATGGCGAAGAATATTAGCAACGAAATGCGGCACGAACTGCAAAAGGCGAGACGGTTGCACGAGGAAATCCTGAAGTTACGCGAGAAGTTCGCCATCTTAGAACCAGATTGGGAAATCAAGCTAGGACGCGCCGAGGAGAATATTTCGCTCACTAAGACCAATATACGTCTGGCGAACATATCGCTCTCGTATGTAGAAGAACAAGCGCAGAAGGAGAAAGCGAAATTCGATGAATGGAATAATACGATGTCCAGTCAAGTGCAGGAATTGCGCGACAAAATCGCTAAAGCACGACATGCAGCCGAGGGCGTAAGTTGTGTTGCTAAAGCGTTGACCCCATCACATGCTAACTCAACCCGTTTTACTTTACAGATTAAAATCTCACTGGAATCGCTGAATCCGAAATGCTCGCGCACCTATCTACCCACCTTATATGGGCTCTCCACTTCAAACACCATAAAAATTTCATTTGCGCTGCCCAATCGAAACGGCAACTCGCCACTGTTGCACATACAAGGCAGCGACGGCCGCTATATCGCACTCGAACTCTACAAGCGGCACGTACGTCTAGTTTGGAACCTTGGCGGCACCACCACCATCATTACACATCCACTGGAAGTGCAAACGCGTGATCCCAAGTATGATGACGCCTGGTATCATGTGGAAGCGAATCGCACACTGAACATAGGTAGTCTTTTGGTACGGCGCATGAATAACTATGGCGCGCTGGTGCCCGGTCAAGCCGTAACTGGTAATACCGACGCTGGCTATACGCGCTTCTTCCAAACGCCCAACGAACGCATACATCTCGGCGGTTATCCGAGCGATATGTCACAGAAGGAGATGCAACAAAGTGCGGGTCTCAATGTTGTCGTGCACAACGTGGAGGTAGACAATCGTCCCTTGGGCATATGGAACTTTATCACTAGTGAGGGGCGTTGTGGCGGCGCAATTACTGGTGCACAGGAATCCACATCAACCTCGATAGCAAGACACTTCAATGGCGTGGGTTATGCGGAGGTGAAGAAGTCACGTTTGAGATCGTATCGTATGAATTTGTTTGCGCTACAAATGACCTTCAAGACACTGGATGAGAATGCGCTGCTATTCCTGGCGGTTGATGATAAGAATGTAAGTGGTTTAGCCCAGATTCAAAATTTTAATTAATTTTTTTTGTGCAATTTTTGTTACTTTCCAGAATCGCTCCGTGTCGGTGACGCTCAGTCGTGGACGCATTATGTTCCGCATTGATTACGGCGATGAGGCAAAATTGGAAATAAACACCACCAACAAATACAACACGGGTAAATGGGTTAAGATTGAGGCAGCGCGTGAGTTCGTGCCGAGACGCGGCACTGAGAATGGTATCTTACGCGTGGACAACGAACGTGCCATCACTGGTTCGCCCACTGTGCCCATTAAGAGTCACATGTTGCCGGATTTGTCGAAGCCGGTATACTATTTGGGCGGTGTGCCGCCAGGTAAGCGTAGAAATCTCCAAAAAATTTTGAGTTAATAATACTTATATGGCCTTACGCTCTTAACTAGGTTTCAAATCGGGTACCTCCAAGGCACCTGGTGCGGATAATCCCTTCCTGGGTTGTATGAAGGACGTGCAAGTCAACAGAGAAACTTACGATCCACTGGAGGGCTCAACACACTTTGGCGTAGAGCCATCTTGCAAGGAAGTTATAACAAAGTAATTGGGAACACACTTTTGAACAATGAAACTATAAATTTAAACACTTCTACTTCTTCTACAGAGCCGGCTTCACAGGTCAGGGTTACATCGAGCTTCCCTCCCAGTCACTACGTAAGCGCGCCAACACCGGTTTCGTTTTCCGCACCTTACAATCCGATTGCCTACTATTGCTCTCCGCCTATCCACCCGAAGTTGCTGAGGACTACGACGACAAAGACATCAAGGGAAATTATTCGATCAGCTTAATCGACGGTCATCTGCAAGTATGGATCAACTCCGGACGCAGTCTTTTGAAAATCATTTCGAACAACACGCTTAACGATGGTGAATTCCATGTGGTGAATTTAATTAAAACTGGTCGCAAATTCGAACTGATGGTTGATGATGAGTTGCAAGACACGAAAAGCCTAACCGGCGCGCCCACACTTGTCAGCATGCCACGTGACGCCGGCGGTCTCTACATCGGTGGTGCTCCACCTTATGAGGAGTTCACACCACTAGCACCTACTTTTATCAAACTAGAGGGCGCCATACGCGATGTGGTCTTCAATAACCATACGGTCAACTTGAACCAGGCGGTGGCCTTCTCGAACGTGCAAATCGGCCGGAACGGGCCACCAATGGGTACTGTAAATGGACTTATCGATGTACTGCTTAAGACTGAACCGATGATTGGCAAGAGCTTTACCGCATCGCCTGAGGGATGTTTAAGGGTGAGTGCTTTTGATTTTTATTCCGTAGTGGGTAGAGGATGCTATTGATACTGTAGCTGATGAAATTTTCATTTCCTGTAGAGATTGGGTACATAGTGTGGTACTATACCATCGGTATATACAATAGGCCATTTTTGAGCATTCAGGTTATTATTAGTATTCATTTTAAGCTATTAGTAAAAAATAAACTCTATTCCTAAAGCCTTAAATGTTGAATATCACATCTCCTAAGGTGTCTCTATGAAATCTGATCCCCACTAACCAAAATTCTCCGGCTCTTAACTCGTGTTTTAAATCTACCTCTCCCTAATTTCTAAAGCTGCTAAGGCTAAAGCGGTGTCGTTATACAAAAGTTAAGACTAAACCACTCGGATCTTTCTTCATGTAACCTTGTAGTCAAATCAGCCACATAATCACTTTACTTCTCTGCTGTATAACATTATTTTACTGCCAAAAATCTGGAAACGCCAACTGTTAAATATATAAAATTTTAGAATTCTGGAAGCCGTAAGCCCTGGCAGCTAGTGCTACTTACTCTGTAAGATAATAATTGTATTATTATTTTTCATTTAATAAATAAATAAATAGCATTCTGAAATGTTCTCTTCTAAAGTCATTTACCATTCTTGTCCCTTATACGTTTTTGCCAAGCCTGGTCTTAATTCTACTCAAGAACTTTGGCAGTAAATGTACTAGCAGTCCAATCAGTCCTTTCGACGAGTTATTTTTAACGAAGCTCTCATATTGCGATTCCTTTTAACTTCCATTTTTGACTATAGTGTCTCGTAGGAAGTCATATGTTTAATGAGAGCGTGGCCAGCGGGTGTCATATTTTCACTGCTCTCCCAAGAGAGAAGGGTGAGTTTAAATTCGTAGTTCTACTGCTGTTAGGTTAGCTCGAAGTCTATGAAAGAAAATATTTTTATATCCTTATAAAAAGTTTGTCACGAAATCGGTAACTCCCAGAAGAAAAAGTCGGAGATCCTTCTTCTTTGCACTGGCCAATTGGAAATTCCAAGTATAGCCAGGTCCTTCTCCAGGTCGTTTTCAACGGAGTCTTCCTCTTTCTTTGCCTCTCCCGGCGAGTACTGCGTCGAATACTCTCAAAGCTGGACTGTTTTCATCCATTCGGACGACATGACCTAGCCAGCGTAACCGCTGTCTTTTAATCCGCTGTCGTTATTTATCTCTTACAGCTCATCGTTCCATAGACCGCGTTGTTCGCAGTTGCCCGTGCGCAAAGAACCTTAAATTCATTGTCCCCCGCCGCTTAGTATTCTACTGACAAGTAATTTCTATTCGAACTTCTTAATGATCGATTGGGGTATCGGGTTTACCATCTCCTGGTGTTATGCTTTCACTGTAATTCAGCAGGTTATAGAAATATTCCCTCCATAATTTTAGTATACTCTCAGTTACTTTATCACCTCTGAGAGTTCTACAAGAGTATGATCTAATCTTGAAACCTTCTGTTAGTCGCATTACACTCGGCACGCATTTCGGCCTCTCTCTTCCGTCGAGGCGTGGCGGCAAATCAGCAATATGTTGAAGAGCTTCGTTTTGAAGCGGATTGTGGCTAGACGTTCATCCGCCGGGGTGAACGCCAGGGCTCGGCGAGGGAGTCTCTCTCCCACCACAAATCTCACACCGAATTTGCGGTCCTTTAAATGGGAACTGTAGTAAAAGCCACAAAGGCCTTCTCGTCTCAGTTCTTTTCCCGTCCATCACACTTCTTGGACGGCGGTGATGACAGTCTTTACTTTTATGAGGACATCAACCAGTTGGACAACGGCACCTTCCCAATGAAGTGACCGGCCATTCCAAGTGCATGCCCTTAAATCGTAGTCATTAATGCATTTGCACCCAGTATAGAATATATGTAGCTGCCAAACTGAGTAATCAAAGTCATTCAAAATCATGTTGTTGTTTTGAAATCTTTTTTATTTGTGAAGGGCGTTACAGTTTCGGTACAACCGAAGTTAAATTTTTTATTGTTTGCCTTTAAGTTATCATCTCTGCCTTCATTTCCCATAGAAAATATCTTTTTATTTGTCTTTTTTGGGTTAAGTTAGACTGAGTTTTATTTAAGCATGCTTTTCCGTATCAAAACAAGTTAAGTTAGTTTAAATAATTTTGAGTTTTATCGGAGAAAATATTCTAAACAAAGGATTATTTAACAGCTCGATTCATATAATTTTTGGACTATAAATAATATAGTAAAATGTCATCAAATTATTTTTTTGTACTTCAATTTTTTTCAAATTTATGAGGCTGAGCACATATTGCGGTGCGGAGCAATGTAATGTTGTTAGTTTACAATTTTGAAACGCAAAATATAATATGATATTTTATTGGAAAACACAAACACACCTACATATGTATATATATATGCCGTATTGTTTCACTTTTTGCTCTTTTCCAACAACCTTTGCTTGGTCTACACCCCACTATGCTCTCAGCCTTATATCTTAACCCTTAAGTGCCTGGCGGTTCCTCCAGGAACTACTACTTTTTTGTAAATTTAAATTTTTAAATATTACATCACGTCACTGGTGTGTGAGCCTTGCAGTCAATTACGTTTTGACTTGAGTAAGAGTGCATCGAAAAATTAATTTCCAGAAACATTTTGTATTTTCAAGTGACTATTGTGAGAAGTAATAATAATTAGTTAGTGCTGAAAATTTAGAATCTTCGTCGTTATTACAATTTAATTTGTTGTAAGTGTTGATAAAAAGTTTACAAATTTAAATTTTATGAAATGAAACTTAAATGGTCTCTTGAGGAACCATCAGATGCCTGGAGATACCGCCAGGCATTTAAGGGTTAAACGCTATGTAGCTATTTGCTTGCCTCATATCATCAAACATGCATTATCATGAATTTTCTTTTTATTTTATAGGACTTTAGTTGTTGAGTCTAATGAATTCCAAACTCAGTACCCCAAACACAACGAACATTTATTATTTCTAAAAATTGAGCGAAGAACGCTAACGAAATTGTTAAATTTATATGAAAACAGCGGCCATATTGTATTATTGCTATAATATATATATGTATATGTATATGTACAAAATTATTAAATTTATTGAGGCATTAAAAAACAACTTTTTGGTTGCGGTACTACGTCAAAAAAAATTATTTTTGTAAATACCTACACATTTTTCATTACCACCAATGTTTACTATTAAATTTTCATGGTATGCCATATTATCACGTGTCACATACGGACTGAGCATTGAAAGGAACAAAACTTTTTCTATATGTATTTATGTATATTCTAATTATCATTATTAATAACTTCATTTAGTATTTAAGTGAAATTTTCACCGAATTTTGTGCGAAACTCAACTTAATTTCACCGTTAATCGATTAAAAACGCAGAGTTTATCATGACGTCACAAACTAAAAGCGCATAAAATATTTGTAAAATATTTCACCTTCATCACATTGCCTTTTTGTGTTTGTTTAAGCTTTTGTATTTAATTCTATAATTTTAAATTTACTTTTATATAAAGCAAAATCATTTTCACCTCATTTCGCCAATATTAACTACGCACTTAAATAAATGAATTGTATAAAATTTGTTGTTGTAATAAAATAAAAAAAAAATATTTTAAAATAATTTTCATTTACATATTTTTAATAAAGCATTATTTTTTAACAAAAAACAATCATGAAAAAGGTTTTTTATTTCTTGGAAACTAACCAACATTCACAATTTTCGGCTTCACTAAATTTACGCTAACAACTAACCATTTGAAAACGTAACGCTTTCACGGCAAGCAAAAGCTCAAACTAACCGAAAAGCGCGATGCGTAAAGGTGCGTTTAAATGTATAAAAAATTAGAATGAAGACTGTTAATAATGGGTAACTGGTTTAACTAAAAACAGACACTAATCTGGGCACTTAGCTAACTGTATATACATAACTGTCATTCATTGCTAAAACAAAAATCACACTTTCGACTAAAACTTTCATGAAAGCTCCTCCACTTGCAACCATTTGGGGCTTAAAGCTTCACAAGACACAATGAAAGAAAAATCATGTCATATAAATAATTTTGGTACATTTTTGAAGCGATTGTTGACTTCAAAAACTTTCCTCAACGCGCCTAAATACCGCATACTCAAATACATATGTATTTCTCCCCTCTTTCTCTTTCTCTCTCTGCCTCTCGCACGCGCTTACGCCTACCATAGGTCGGCAGCTATTCGTACGAGCCGAGCGCCTTCAAATTCGGCGATGTAACGCACAGTTACGCCCAACTTCAAGTGCCACAACGCAATTTCTGGCAACGTAATTTTCACATCTCTTTCGGTTTTCGCTCCTTCTATCCGAACGGTTTAATCTTCCTAGCACCGGGCAGCAAGGAGAAGCATAAACACTATGTAGCGCTGCTGCTCAAGAACGGTCAACTGCTTTTGATAGTGCGCGGTCGCCGGCGTGAAGAATTGAAATTGACAGCAAAATTAGACGACGGCGTATGGCATCACGTGACGATATTGTGTCAGGAGCGCAAAGTAACCATGTCGGTGGAGATTGGACAAACCGATCAGAAGACATCGGCGCAGATGAAGGTGCCGAAAAAGATTGCGGCCACAAATGTGCTGTATGTTGGCGGTTTGCCCGAGAAGGTGCCTAAATTGCCAACGGAGTTGCTGCAACGACTGGAAGCCTTCAAAGGTTGTCTGCGTGGCATGAGCATAAATAATAGCACGCAAGATCTGGCGCGTCCGGGCAAACATCTGCATGTTGGACAGTGTTTTCCGAAAGTGGAGAAGGGTGCATACTTTCCCGGCGATGCCTACGCGATATATAGTGAGTATTATAAGATATTTAAAAAATTTGAGATGAAAGGATTTCATAGATGAAATTTGTAAAATGAATCAGTTATTTAGACCTAAACCTCTTGCGAGTACTAACTACTAACTAACTACACTTTTACAGAACGCAACTTCCATGTCGGCAAATACTTGGAGTTCGAGCTCGATTTCCGCACCTCCGAACTTTTCGGTACACTGTTAAGTATCTCAGAGCCCTCAGGTTTTCCAGCGCTCTCGTTAGAACTCAACAATGGCAATGTAAGTCTTTGACTCAACATTTTTGCAATATATTTTAACAATATTTTTACATTAATCTGGCAACGCTTTCACGCAGATCATCTTTTCCACCGACCTCGGCGATGGCATGCCATTCCGCGTACAATCGGAACTACCCAGCAAATACGCTTTATGCGACAATAAATGGCACAACATTTCGGCGCTTTACGATTACGAACACATCACATTACGCATCGATCAGATGGCGACCACCAAAGCGCGATCGACACAACAACGCAACAACAGCAAAGTACAAACGAAGTCGGCGCTTTACATAGGCGGTCTACCAGGTAAATATTTTTGTTTGGCAAGCGAATACAAAAATTAAAAAAATATTTATTTCTCGTACAGAAGTCGCTCCCAGCGGCACGCTGCTCGCCCGCGAAAACTTCAAAGGCTGCATACGCAATGTGTCCATACGTCAGGAGCGACGCGATTGGATCGACATGGACGAGCTGCATAATGTTTTGTTAAGCGAATGTCTGGTCACAGGCGTGGACAACTGATTGTGATTGTGTGTGCGAATATGTGTGATTGCAATGTATTTGCGTAGAAGTTTAGGTGAGAGTGGTCACAGTGAAATGCTTTAGTATTTAGACAACGCTTGAAAATGTAGCTGCGATTTTCGTTTATGTTTAAGTAGACCGTCGATGCCTTTTGGTAGACCTGTAGCATACCGAAATAGACTAATTAAGGCATAAACATGAGTTTGTTGTCTCAACCGCCGGGTTTTTATTACATACATGCATATATGTGTGTATGAGTGTGAGCTGCAATGTATCATTGTGAAGAGCATCTAATTTGAAAGAAATATCGGTTGAGTAGTTCGACCGGAATCATGTCCGCCAATTTAAAAAAGTGTGTTTTGAGAGAAACGCGTTTAAAATTTGAGGTGTGCACCCCGAGCGCTCCGAACGCCGAGTGGTATTATTATTTTTGGGCCTTTTTCGAAACCTTCCAATGGTAAAGTGGGTTTCTACATTAATTCTAAGGATATAAGAAAATGCAAAAAATTTTTTTTTCTTAAAAGATTACCCTACTGACTCCTTAAATATTTTAAAAATTAAAAAAAAAAATTTCGAGGAAAAATTTAATTCTCAAACACAAAAAAATTAAGATGTCTCAAAAATATTTTTTTGAGAGAAAAGTTTTGAATTCTTTAAACAAAAATAAAAAAATTGTAAAAGAAAACTATCGAAAATATTTAGTTTCCCGAAAAAAAGTAATAATTAATTATGTCAAAAATTTTTTTTTTAGAAAAAAATTAAAATTTAGAAAACAATATTTTCTATACAACGTTTTATTTGTTTAAAAATATTATTTTTCGAGAAAAAAGAACAAGTTTTCTATAAAAAATTATCGAGCAAAAATTGAACTTTGCAAAAACTTATAAAATTATAAAACTTCTCAAAACAATATTTTCCAAAAAAACATATATTTTTTTAAAGCTTAAAGCTTTTTAAAAGATTTTTGATTCTTCTAAAAATCACAACAACATATATTAAAAATTTCAAGAAAACATTTATGTTTTCAAAAAAACAAAATAGAATAAAAAATGCTCAGAAATATTTTTTCTCAAACAACGCATAATTTTTTTATAAAACAATAAAAAAAACTCATAGAAGTAGACGCATACGTTTTTAAATTATTCAAATGATATGCTTTCTATTTTCGAAAAACCTCAAACACTTTCAACTTTTTATCTCTTATTAAATTGATAAGCTTTTGAGCTTTCATATTCGATTTCAAAACTTCAGAAGTCGTAACTGGTTCAAATCTTATAACATTCATGAAGTCAATAATTATCGCATTTTCATTTCACTAAAACTTGGTTAAGATCACCACTCCTCCACTTTTGAGCAATACTTTGTGTACTTTTTAGAGTCGATAAAAATACGAACGACACTGCCATAATGTATTTACGCTTACGAACACGCTATAGGAATTTGAAAATTAATGCAAATGTGTAATTAAAAATAGCAAACAAATAATTTATAACGAAATATGAAAGTGCAAATCACTTATGAAGAATTATATATACTTCAGTAGAGCTTTTATGCAAGTTATAAACAAATCTCTTGCTAAAAAGTGTGACAGCTTAAGCGGGGTTTTTAAAGCGTTTTTACAAGTGATAACTAAATCACTTGCGATGAAAAGTGAAAGCTTTATTAGAGCTTTTTTTAAGCTTTTCTATTAGATAAAGTGTAATTTTTTAAGCTTTTATACAAGTGATGTGTATATCACAAACAAAGAACTGTGAAAGCTGCGGTAGAGCTTTTTCTAAACAAATCTTTATACAAGTTATAAGCAAATCTCTTGCTAAGGAGTGTGAAAGCTTAAGTGGGGCTCTTAAAGCTTTTATAAAAGTGATAACTAAAACATTTGCGAAGAATTGTAAAAGCTTCAGTAGCGCTTTTTTGAAACTTTATACACACAAGTGATAACTGAATCAATTGCGAAGACGTGTGAAAGCTCCAGTGGAACTTCTGAAGTTTTTCTAAAAGCTAAAGTGGAATTTTTTAAGCTTTTATACAAATGGCGCACGTCACTTGCAACGAAGTGTAAAAGCTTTAGTAGAGCTTTTTTAAGCTTTTTTACACATTATAATAAAATCACTTGCGAACAAGTGAGAACGCTCCAGTAAAGCTGTTTAAGCTTTTATACAAATTAAAATTAAATCACTTGCGAAGAAGTGTGAAAGCCTCAGTGGAGCGTATAAGTTTAAGTGGAACTTTTTAAGCGTTTATACAAGTGGTGTGCACTTTACTTGTAAAGAAGGGTGAAAGCTTCGTTAGAGCTTTTTAAATCACTTTCACCTGCGAATAAGCGAGAAAGCCTCAATAAAGCTTTTGTAGAAGTGATCTGCAAATCACTTACAAATGAGCTTTAAAGTTCAGAAAGTTATGTTATACTTGTACATATATGTACATATATGTATAAGTGATTTGCGGCACAAAATATTTCAGCGATAACGACTTATATGTGACTATATATGAATTATAAATAAGTATGTCGAATTTATTATATATACAGGCGCTTAAATATATAAATTCGTGCATTTCTTCAAATTATCTATTCTACATTTAAATCATTGCCAATACTTAGAATTTCCACTGAAACAAACTACATACATGTATGTATGCCACTATTCAATGTATTAAATTAAGAAAAAATCACTTAAAACTTATAAATATATATACTATATACATATAAATGTATGTGCTATGTGCGTACGAACGAACCAGTGACTGCATTTTAAGAATGCAACTAGTTAAGTCGAGTAAAAAATTGTTAACCCTTAGCGCGAAGCATACTTTTAGGCTACCATATAGATTACTATAATATATAGTATGTGTAGGTAAATTGTTATAGTGGGTATATACATACGTATATATATAAACGATATTTTTTAATAATTTATGTTCATTCATTATTATATTCTTTTATTATTTATTATTCATTTATTTCGATTTTGTTTTTAATTTTCTTTTAATTCGTTGAAGAGGCTTTAGTTAATTTTTTATTTCATAATTATTTTCATTAATTCTAAGTATGTATGTTGCACTTGTGTTCGTTTATTTAAATTAATTATTTTATTTATTGATATATATTTAATATTTAAGCTCAAAAAATATTTTTGAAAAGCATTTGTCGCCAAAACCTATAAGAGTTAAGAACCGTTATGTTACGTACAAATTGTACTTATTTAAGCATGTACATATATACCTATACCTAACAAATACATACTTATATGTACCTATATATATAATATTTTCTGCTTCTTCGTTGCATATTGTATATAAGTAAACCATTGTAAATACAAATTAGTTAATTAATTAAAATTACTTTTATTAAATTTAAGTACCTATAATTAAAAATTAATTAATTTAATTAATTTTACATTAATTAGAATATAATTTCTAGCTATTAATTATATTTTAAATAGCTCGCTAAAATTATTTTTTAAATGTTAGCTAACCATAGTTGTTCATGTAATCACAGCCAATAGCAAAGTAAATAATTTTTTAAGTTAATTTTTACATACATATCTATGGATAGTATTTATAATTATTTGTATATGCATAAAGCTTTTGGTTTTATTAAAAAAAATATTTAAAATAAGCCTAGCATTTAATTTGAACAATGTATGCATGTCATAAAATCGAACAAATAAAAAATATTTATTTAAAAAAACAAACAGTTTTTGAAAAAATAAGGTCAAGGTAAGTACAATTTTTATAATAAAAATATTATATGTATTCGCCTTTTCTTCCTTTCTTAATGTCGTTTATTTATTTATTTGATTTTATAAATTTATTTGCATTGTTTTCCTTTCCCATATAATTAATTATTCTTTTATTAAAAACAAATTGTATATATTGTCATTTATAAATTAATTTTTTTAAACTAATTAATTAATTATTATCGATTATTTTACGTAACTAATTGTACTTTTATTCAGAATAAGAACTATAAATAAACAAAAATAATTTCGTCTATCTGTTTAGTTATTCATTCATAATTTTATTTTTTTTTTCTTAAATAATTAATTTTTCTTTTAATATTTTTTTTGCTTATTTGTTATTATTTTTTTCACATAATTAATTATTATTTAATACAAAATAAAACTATTCACTTTTCCTTTTACTAATTTTGTAATTTAATTATTTTCCTTTCCTTATAATTAATTATTTTTTTTTTTTTAAGTTATATCTCTTCATTTATTTATTTATAAGTTCATTCGTTTATTTTTTCAAATAATTAGTTTTCTTTTTATTTATTTTTTAAACTAATTATTTAATTATTATTTTTTATTAATTTAAATAAAATAACTTGTTATATCTACTCAGTTATTAATTTATATTTTTATTATTTTTCACAGAACTAATTTTCATTCAAATTTTTTATTTATTTATTATATAATTAATAATAAAAAATATTTATATTTTTTTCCTTTTTTAATTTATTAATAATATATATATAATATAATAAATATCATTATTTTTTTATCTTCATGTAGTTAAAAGCAATAAATAAATATGTAAATTTCATTTTATTTCATTTTGAAATATTTTATTTTATTTATATATTATTATTATTTTGATTTCATATTATTATTTGTTTTTCTTTTTATTAATATTTTTTTATTTCAAAAAATATATTTAATTTTATTTATTTATTATTATTTTTACTTCACATAACTATACTATGCTTTTATTTATTTTTATTTAATTTTTTATTTTTTTGGAATAATTTATTTTTAATTTTTTTCACTAAATGTTATTTTATTCAAAATATTTAATTTTTTCTCATTTAATAATATGGTATATTTTTAATTTATTTATTATTATTATTTTTTTTTTGTTTTGTTTGATTTCAGATAATTATCTTTCCTTTTATTAAATTTTTATATGTAATGTTTAGAGTTGTTATATTATATTAAATTTACTTTTTTTTTATTATTTTTAAATAACATCTTCCTTTCACATCGTATCAGAAATCTCCAAGTTTATATATCAACAAATACGCTAAAAAGGCAGTTGGCAACTCGGCAACTCTACAAACAGCTGTTCGCCACATAAACTGCGCCACACACACGCACTCACCTCTGCTTTCTAAATTTGACACTGTGCTCTCCCCAACTGTGCTCCACGTCAATTCAAAACAAAACAAACCATTTGATTTTGTTGTTGTTTGACGCTCGCTCACGCAACGCAATCTGCAAAAGCAACGGAATTTCAAGCCAATTTAGTTCTTTCGTGGAATTAAGCGAATGCGGTTGATTATAGTAAAGTGAAGAAAACGCGTTCATTTTCCCATCAAATAAAATTTTGGTCACAAAAGTGAAGCAACAATTAGTGGGGCAGAATTGTGCACAAATTCAAGCCGCATAATCATAATTAAGTGTTTCATATTCGTAGTGAAGTGCGTGTTTTTCATGTGCATAAGTTTATTAACTGTAAATGAAAAGCAAAGTTGTTTAAGTGAAAGGGGAACTGTATAAATTGATTTTTGCTTTTCCCCACCAGTCTTTGATCGTGTGAAAAAGTGTAGTGTATCAGTGTGTGTGTTTGTGTGGTTTGCGCGAGAATTTCTTTGCACGACAATTAATATAATTATTTGTATCTCAATTGGTGCTTATTCCATTTACTAAATCGGCTAAATTGAGTTTGATTACGATTTAGTAACTCTTCCCACGTCATTTTGCTTATCTTCACCGTTGGCCAGTCAACAGTCAAATATGGATTCTGTAAGTGCAAACCTCGAGGAGTTGCAGCAAAACGAAATCACCGCTATTCCACAGTATGGGCTCAAGTTGAAGTTTGATCATGTTTGGCCGGAGAAACGCAATCAAAATTTACGACCGTCGATAAGGCAAACGCTGCCACTGGTGCCGCTTGTATACAGGTAATTACAACAATTATACATACATATGTATGTATGTACATGCACGCTTACGTTGTATGTATGTATGTACTTATGTACATATGTATGATTCTTAATGGTAATTAGATGTAAATGCATTCAATGAAAATATTATTAGTTTTCATTGAAGTTGCAGGTAAAGGTACAGTTATTTGTTGAATGAGCAGAGAAACAGTCCAAGCGTTACGGTAGTGAATTTATTAGTTTGCATTTAGTTAAAATTTTTAAGGGAAGCAATTATTAAATAAATTAAAGCTGAAAAGTTGTGAATGCTTTTAGCATTTTTATTTTATATTTTTGATTTAAGATGAAGAAAAACTTCAAAAAAAGTTTAAAAAAATGTACTTTAGAACTACAAAAATTAATTAAAAAATAATTTAATTAAATTTTAAGTTCGCTAGAAAATTAATATTCATTAATTTTTATATTTCACTTTTATTTTTAACATTTTAAATATTTTAATTTTTAGTATCGGAAAAGGCAGTGACCGAAATAATATTTTTTTTATACCCTGAACATGGTACCTACATACATACATACATATGTACACACATATGTATATTAAGTTTGTAATACGCAGAAGGTAAAGTCGGAGACCCTATCTACTAAATGTATAAATGTTTAGCTTGACAATCTGAGTCGGTTTAGGCATGTCCGCCTGTTCTTCTCTCTACACGTACTAGTCCCGTCAGAATTTGAGATATCATTCTAAAAATTTGCACACGTTCTTTTCTCCTCAAGAAGCTACTCATTTGTCCGAAACGCCGTTATTGGACCAATATAGCATTTAGCTGCCGTGTAAACTTATCGAGCAACGTGATTAGAAAGAACTAGCAAAACGGTTTCCGTTTGATGGAAACAGTTGTTGTTGTAGTGACAGAAAAATTCCTGAAGTAATTTTGAGTCATGGTGCCTGGTTGACAATCCTTGGGTGGATAAAAATCCGTGTCCGTTTCGGTTACTTAGACCCGACCCCGAAAAACTTTTCGTCGGTTACGGTTCTAAATTTAGCTATACATTAAATTATTAAAAGATATAACCATATGAAGGGTTTTATTAAGTTTTAATGAATGTTTAAGACATTGTTTGTTGAACCTTTGGTAACAAAACGATAATTTTAAATGCTATTTAAGACCCTCAAAGGCTGCAAATATTATCATACCACATATGTACATACATATGTATGGACATTTCGATACTTTTCAATGTCAAACAAATTTTCATCAGAAAAGCTTTTTTGGTGAAAAAGAATATTCCAAAAACTTTGTTTTCAAACCTTAATTAAATTATTCATTGTGTTGCCTCAAAGCCATTTTACTCTGTGTTCTACTATCATAAACTTTGTATTTGTACACAAAAGTTGCGTGTGGCATAACCAAAATTGTTTACCAAACTCATTCGCGCAGTTTTAGTTTACACTTTTTATTGATAAAACACAGGTGTGGATGCAACAAAGTTGAAAAAAGTGTTTCGGAGAAACATACATATATACATACATACGTCTGTTTGTTCATGTATATACAATATGTTTATCGATGTAATTGTACACATGCCTTTGTATATATGTATGTGCATCTGTGTCCTATTTTATTGCTTCACACACCTGCTTCGTCGAGTATATTTTGATTGTATACAAAAAACACAAAATTTCGAAGCATAGATTCGGGCGTATACGCCAGCCCAGTCAAACACAACTTTATCAATACAAAAACGGTTACTGTACATACTGTAAACACATAAATATTTATAAAATACTGCTTAAAATCCAAAAATAACGACGCATACTCACCAAAGCATAATTGAACGAAATAATCAAATTAGGCGCCTCACATTAGCTAGAGTCCTGTTTACATTAATCGTTCGTGTATGAAATAATATGAGCCAAAAGCTTGGGAGTGTATTTGCGCGCCAGAACTTCGGCACCAGGCGGCCCACAACGACGCCAGTCTATAGGCGCATATGTCGTTGTATGAGTGTGTATGAGTATATAAACCTTCCACTGGTATTTAGGCCAAACGTGACGCCTGGTCGACAGGATGTCGATGAAAACTTCATTTGCCATATAAAAATATATGTACTCATTCACGTTTCGTGCCTTCAACTAGTGTACGTGTGACTACATGTTAGATCTTGCTTTACTATTCAAATTGGCAACAACAAATACGGTATATATAGCTCTATAAATTCGTAACAAACTAAAATGAAGGGTTGGTCCTTAAAAATGTCAAAAATGTCAAAAATTAGTATGTTCCGAAATACATACATATGTATGTATATAGGTATGTACATATGTTGATATCTTAATCTATGTATATCGTCACCTAAAATGAATCCCTGTCAGATATAATAACCATTTTATGACCAAAACTCAAATTTTGTTTCAATATGAGTGGTTCCTGTTAAATCGTTTTCCTTCGCCTGTAATCTTATGAAAAGTGATGTTAAGTTATTTTCCATTTTAGGTTGTATAACACTGTTTCTGAGTCAGTGAAAATTTTTTTTCTGAAAATCCTTAGACATATTTGTCAAATATAAAATTTTTTGAAATAATTTCGATTTTTAAGCCATTCTGAAGTGTAAATTTTTTAATAAAAAAAAACATTTTCTTGTGACGCCGAATTTTATAGTTGCTGAACTCAGTTTGGGCTGTGTGTGTTTTATCCTTTAACATCATGAAGAAAACACCACAAAAATTGTGCATTTGATATGTTTTCTGACCACCCTAATGTGACAACATACACATTTCTTTCTGAGTTAGAAGCAAACATGGCGTGCCTGCCTCATTTTATTAGCATTCGTGTTTTATTTATAAGGGAAGTCGAAGCTTTCACTATCGGAGTCGGAGTTTTTATTACGGTTTTTATACATATGTGTATATTTCTGTATACATAAGCCCCAAAATAACTCGGTTCCTTTAAGTAGAAGTAAAATTTTTACTTCATACTCAAGGCTTCCTAATTACTCCATTAAGGAGCTTGATTTAATGTGCTAAAATGTTTTCCAATGTAGAGTTCTCAATTCAGTTATTGAAAAATTCCAGAAAAAATGCCAAGCTACAATATGTTTCCTTAAATCATATAATTTTACATTTTTATTAGGCTCATTTTTGATCTTATACAGAAATCTGCTTTTGATAAAAGATTAGAACTAATGGCTTCTTCGGGCGCAAATATCAGCTACTATGTCATTCCATACTGGCCGAAGTTAGAATATTCCTATTACTTACAAATAATGTGTAGTTATTCAAATCCAGTACGGAAAAATATTAGAATACATACATATATCCTCTAATTAACTCTGCACGTAGAATTGACTTAAAGGCTTAGATATGTTTCGTACGATTTTTGTGAAGTTTTAATGGAGACTTGATATCTAATTCTGATAGTTTTCTTCTCCAAAAACAGCTATCAGAATTTCGGAGATGCCTTCAAACTCGAATAATAGCCCCTGTTCGGATGCGAGCCTAGCAGTGGTTTAATACACAATTATTTGAGCTCCTAACGATACGGTATACTTTAGCGAGTGGTGAATCTAATAAACAACTCGTATAAATTCAATAGAATAGAGTGGTATAATCGAATATTTATAGAAAGCAACTGATTTTGATACTTTAACGGGAACTAAATTCTGCTGAATAACTTAATTATTGCTTACACATGTACATTATTTCGTAGCTAAGCGGAGACGGCTATTTTATGTATATAGTAAAAGACTCAAAGTATTTCATAACCTATGTATGTATTTTTAAAAATTTTATGATTTTGCATTTGCAACATTTTTCGATGGTGTAAATTAATTCAACTTTCTACGAGTAATTATAAATCCATTAAAATGTCATTTACATCATCAAACCCTTACATTTCACTTTACGTAGAGGATATTATAAGCGGCTCCGGGCAACAATGAAGGAAACAAACATACCACAAAATTTTTCACATTCTATATAAATGTGTACATAGTTTGTTTATTTATATGTGTCAATAGTAATGTCAACAATTTTGCTTTTGATTTCAACCGACTTCTTCTTCAGCTCACTCTCCTTCCAGTACAATAGTTTTCAACAGTAATCCACATAATTCTTACATAATCACACATACATACATACACAACGAAATTTGAACAATGTGAAGCAACCGAATTTAGGCCAGTCAGTCAGTCAGTGAAGCAAATACGAATGTGTTAGTTATGTCAGCCAAGTTACTATGCTCATTTGTCAATACACATATTGGCTTTGATATCCGGCGCACAGAAAAGTAAATAGTAAACAAATGAAATTTTTATTTGCTCGTCGTAGTGAAGCATGCAATTTCGCAAAATGTACGGTGACCGAATTGAGATTTCGCCGGCAATCAGCCGAGTATAACATTAGTGTAATAACTACATATACAAACACACATAGCTATACATACAAAAGTAGTAATATACTTGAATCATAGAATTTGGAATGAATTGCAGAAATTTTGTTTGAAAGAACTTTCATTAAAGTATTTGAAGTTTTGCGCCTAAGATGAGTGGAGTTAGCGAGCCTTATTGAGTATTAAAGGTTAATGCAACTAAATTTAATTCAATATTTATACTCAGAAAAGAATATATAAAGTTTTCCACGAAGTTTATATACCCCAGACGGAAACGTCAGACAGAAGTTTATATAAATGATCAACGAGACGAGCTTAGTCAATTTCGTTATGTCCGTTGTCTGTATATACACGACCATAGTCAACCAACTAAAGCACAAATGGTGTGCAATCGATTAGCTGATGAATCCTGGGGCTTCAAGCCAAGGATTGTAATCACGTATCGGGGGTGGCTTGGCTCAAAAGCAGCACAGACTTCGGTAGGGCTCCAACTATCGAAGCTGCATCGACTTGCATGCATCTGCATGCCACGTGCCATGCGCACATACCCGACGGCAATACTTAAAGGCATGCTTGAGCTCACACCACTTCACCAGTAATCGGTCATGTAGCCAAACACATAATGGTCTAGATGATAGCAGAACGGTGTGGCAGAGGTAAGGTAAACACATCCCAGCGGATGAAGGAATTAAGTGGTGTAATACACTTCTCCCAAGTGTCAGTATTACCAAGAAGGTAAACTTCACCAAGAAATTCAAGGTTACTCTTAGCAGTAAGACTGAATGGAATGATTCCACTCTCGAGCTACTGCTTAGGGATAGTGCAATCAAGTGGTAGCGGCTCGAAAACGCCGAGGGGAATTGGTGCAGGAGCCATAGTACCACGCACCAAACTCTTTATAATTATGGGAAGTTTACCGAGTATTTTTCAAGCAGAAGTCTTTACGATAAGTCGGTGCGTAGAGATAAACTTCCAACTTAACTATCGCAACAAATATATAACCGTACTTAGCGACTGATAAGCGGCGCTTAAAGCAACCTCTGCATATGAGATCAAATCGCTACTGGAGCAGGAGTATAGAGAACGGCTGAATAATGACGCCTCATCTGGGTGCCCGGTCACAAACGTATGACCGGGAATTAGCTGGCTGATAAGCTCGTCTGACTTGCAGTTAATTTTATTGTTGTTTGATAATTTTCGGTAATTTTTTTTTTGAAATCCAATTTCCTCTTAATAAATACTATTTCTAGAAATTGATTATCTACTAATATTACAGTTTTAACTAGACATACTATATATACATATGTATATATGTAAGAATCATAAATTTACCCGACTTTTAAGAGGAAATATAGAAATAAATGCTTTTTTAACTTAAAAGATTTCGATTAAGAAATCAATTCCGCCAAGCAGCAATTATAAGAAGATTAGTAGATATCGCTGAATAAGTGACTGTGATTTGGTGGATCGAAAGAATCTCACTGTAACCTATCTGAATTTATAAAAAAACTTACTATTCACATCACTGGCCCTTCTTCCAAGAGACGCCGTTACGAAGAGGATAAACTTCACAAAGAAGGATAAAGTTCCTCTTGGCTATAAGGCATGCTGCGCACGGAGAAGAAAGTGAGGAGATAACAGCACGCGCAACAGACAACAGGAATGTGCCACGCCAACCTGCTGTTGGGAGGTTACAACCTAGCAAGGTTTGGAGATGTGATCCACCTCCTCCGAGACAAATTCCGTCTCCTTGTCGCTCCCTATACTGGGCACTGTCCAATATGGGCATAGCCTTTTGTGTAAAATCCAAGTTTTGCGACATGGAACCGAAAACTCCAGAACACCTGATTTTCATAGCAATTTGTAGAAGCCTGCTCAAGGCCCTTGATTCCATATACGTGGACAGAGATCACAGAGATCGTATCACCTCTCTCTTCATTTGGTTAGGTTAGCTTACACTGACTGGGTTTCACGCCACACTGATTTCATTTACAACCATTTCTCTTATATATATTCGTTAAAGACATCGTCAATAATATTCAGTTTGAATATCTGCTCTGTCCGATGATCTGTAGGTTTTCTGAACTAGCTCGAAATCCAACTTTCCATCCTCTTGAAGCTCAATCTCAATGCCAAAAAATGTACTGTGGTCTCCTATCCTCGCTTTCAGACTAATAACGGGTCTATTGAAAGGTCCCCGACTTACCATTGTAATGTGATGTGCACGTTCAGTTGATATGTTTACACTGCCTGCTATCTCGAACAACTTCACTTTACGTTCATCCAAAATTAGTTTATGGACTTTTTTGATGTTTTCGTTGGTAACAACCTCTTTTGGTCGTCCACTGCGTTGACCGTCTTCGGTGCAAAATGCAATATTTTATCAACATGTGATGGGGGGGAAGAGTCCGAGGGTATTTTTGTTGACCATGTTATCATAGCAAGAATTTTCTAGAAATTGCGTATATCATCGATCTATGGATTTTAATTAACGCCAACTCTCTTTTGTGAGGCACCTGGACAGAATAACCTTGCAGGCCTACAAAGTTTTGGGACTCATTGCATGAGCTGAGGGACCACCTCAATATATACCCCTTGATTAGCCCGTATTGTGCTCTAGTTCTACCAATACTCGAGTACAGTACTGATATCTGGTCACCATACAGTGATACTCTCATCAACACAACTGAAAGGATTCCAAACAAATTCAGTACCTACTTATCTTACCAACTATATTAGTATTAATGGTTGAGATCTTGTGAAAGGTCAAGAGCATTTTAAAAGCATACCTCACTACTTTGCAGAACGTTGTTTGAACGTTACTTCTAAGCCGTTTTTAATTAGACCATTGATATTTGAGTAAAAGAATCAAGATACAAACATTTTTAGAGATCAGAAGATATATTCAAAAAGATCCATGAACTTAACCAAAAAAAAGTATTTTTTCAACACCTGTAAATCGAAATGTCTGAACTTATGTGGTTTTAGTATTGCAGTTGAATCATATTAAGGTCATATATATTATCATAGAGCTGTAGAATGTGCCCTCCATTGGAAACACTGTGGTATTGTCATACTGGCATAACTATTTTCTCCAATAAGTGAACCTTCCCGACTATAAAGTTGCGTTGAGACGAATTTGAAAACATAAAACACCGATTGCCATCTTTAATAGATTTTCGTATGAAAAAGAGCGCTAAAGTAATGAATAATTTTTGAGTACAAGTGACAAACAGCTAAACAGCAGACTCAAGTACATTGCAAGTGTCTTATCTTATGTACATACACATATCAATTATACCCAAAAACACACCTTATATTTCTTGAAGTGATAAACTATCAGCCTAACTGCTTATCGGCAACTGGTAGCGTGTCACGTGTCAAAGAATGCTTCTGGTTTAAGATGAAACAGCTGGTTTATATTAAACTTATCGATCGATAATTTATTTTATGCTTTTATGGCGTTAAACCATCAGCTGAAATCGAATAATTATACTTAATTTTAGTTCGTTTACAAAAATATGCGAAGCCACAATCTCCAATTTCAATATTTTCGAGTGCATAGCACTGAAACAGCTGTGTCTCATATTTATTTATTGCATTGTTTTATGTGCCGTTGTTTGGCCATAAAACTTGGAAACATATAAACTGCACATAGGTAAGTTTGTATGTACTCGCATCTACTTCATGTTTCATTGGCGTAGTCAGCAAAGTGTTAGGCGCACTCGTTGAAAAAATGGAGCGAAGGCCTGATAAAGCCGCCTGAAACCTTATCACTAAATGCCATTTGACTATATTTTACATAAAAAATTAATGAACTGACGCTTTGTGAGTGCATACATAACTACATATGTACACTGAGAAATACAAAGCCTTAGGTTGGTGTCAGAGTGGAAGCGATACGAAAACTGAAGCGATAGCTTTTCAAGCGAAGACCGATGTTATGGGATGTCAGAGTGAATAGAAGTAGTTAGTGCCATCGTATAGCATCTCTTCTCGCTTCCACTCTGACATTAGCCTTAGACATTTTGAAAATTTTGATAACACGTGTTGGTTAACTTTTTCTTTCTTTTATGCTATTTACCATTTCTTGTGTTTCCGAACAAAAATTAAAAGTATGTTCGAAAAAGCTCCATTGAACGTAACTGAATGTAAATATTGACTTTTTTGATCTTAACCTAACTAAACAAAGTGACCTCTTCAACGCACTGATTAAATTCTGTCACCTTTTATCTGAGCGAGTGTTATCGTTTTGCAAAAAAAACTCAATATTTTTATTCTGTCAGTGATTTTATCTCGTGCCGAACACTTTTATCTTGAAAACTTCAGAAAGTTCGAAGCGATCATGCACATACATTTGTGTTCAAAATGTATACTTTATTACGCTATCATTTTCTATGACATTGATAATATTAAACTTTTTAACTTGTCATCGTGAGGTTTTCAAATTCTTTCAAAAATAACCAGTTATATGAATGGTCTAAAATGAAGTTAATATCCATTGATAATTTTAATCAAGAGCTCAGTACTAAACGTTTCAACTAGTCATCGTGAGATTTTTAAATTCTGTCTGGCAACCGTGTTATAATTATGGTGAATAACAATATAACTAAAAAATATTTCTCCGGTTCTGGGAGTTTGAGTCTATAATGTTTCAATCAATCATCATCACTAATCATTATACATACATATGTAGTATATGGGAGTTGGGTGTAGTATCGACACGACTTTATCTATTTTTGTCAATAGAACATACTAATAAAATGTTCTCTGAGATTCATTAAAGTATGTACATATCATAACCAATCATATGGAGTAAAGTCACACGGTTGTAATATGTTTGTTATATGGGGGCAAGCACAAGTTTTCGCCCAATTTTAACCATTTTAGGCACAGAGACTTACTGTTATCAGTAAAACACTCTCTCTCATTTTCATAGAGATAACTCACTTGCTGGCCGATATATGTGGCATATAGTCACCTTGAAGTTCGAAAATCGTTGTGTTACGTATATGGAAACTAAGAGAAGTATTGACACGATTGAATCCATTTTTGGCACACCGACATACAATTGTCAGGAAAAATATATTCCTGAATTTCAATTATATATCTCACACATTGACCGATATTTGCCAAATATTTGTTATCTAGAGGCTTCAACAGTGCCTTTTTTTGGATTTGAACACTTTTATCTCATAAGGTGGAATACTCTCAAGGGATAATTTGAGCAAATTTTTATTCCGTTATATTAATTTCTTCTTGATTTGTAAACCGGGAAGTGAAAGAACCAAATGGAATTTAAAATTGCGTTCTATGGGAAGTAGGCGTGGTTGCAGTCCTATTTAGTTCGTTTTCGCCCTGTGAAATAAAAATATTGGAAGAATGTTATGTACTGAATTTGGTTGAAATCGGTCAAGCAAGTCCTGAGATATGTGATTTTACCTAAAAGTGGTCAATGCCACATCCATTGTCCAATTTTTACACCGGCTTCTTTAAAGCACTCTCTTATACCATTTCGGGGATAAAATTTAATGTCTCTGTCGTATTTAGGGTCCTCGCCAATTTTTTCAAAATTTTCAGCCAGAGCCCAGATTACGAATTTATTCATGAAGATATTGAATGTGCTCTTGTTTTTTCTGTTCATTGCGTATCTTATATTTTGATCAATTATCGGCTTATTAATAATACAATTTATTTTTCCGATCATGATTAGAGTTTGGCATGCCCTTTTCGCGTATACAAACATCATGTGATCGCCATTATCAGGCTCTTTACCGAAAATTTGGGAAAATATACGAGAAATGCGAAGGTTTTCAAGGTCTGGTTATGGCTATTCATGAAAGATACATATTTAATCAAAGTTATGACTGTTCTGAAATGTCAAGCTGGAAAAGGTTAAGTGTTGACCGTCGAAAATATCTAAGGTAATCATAAATTACAAAATTATGAAGAAATTGTATTAAATACACTAACAGATTTTAGACTCTAGGAGCAAAAATAAGAATCAGGAAGAATCAGGTGTCTCTGGAAACACATGAAAAGATTTTCAGATAATTCAATACATTAAAGTGAGGAACAGGGAGAGTGGTACCGCTAAGATCTAAGATTGATGTAAGAAAGGTATCAAGGTTGATAGGATCGTTACATGAAGGTAAATTATTTCTGGTCCTTAAAAAAGACTCAACTGAAAAACTATAAACGAAAACCACTATAGACTAGTACAAAAGTTTTATTGATCTAATTGCATCAGAATTCGAATGTTTTTAATATCAACTTATTAATATTTAACACTTCATTCTTTCTTTCTAGGGACAACACCTTTAAACATAACTCAATTTTACTTTATGGTTTAACCTCTATTGCTGCAAATTATTACTATATGTAAACTTCACTAAGGAAATCACTTTAAGTCACTTTCAAAAGTCTTACTAATTTGTTATTGAAATATTCACTTAATTTCCATGTTTGGCGCCAATGGTACTGTCGACTTGGCCCCGCACATCCATTGCAAAAGTATTTCGCCTCAGTGACTGCATTAACATAAAATTATATAACCTATCGCTCTCTTCTGCTCACGCTCACGTCGTGCTCATGCATATAGCTATTTGTATGTGCCTTCATAGTAATTTTTATTGCTCTCATATTTCTTTTATCGAAGTTCCCGTGAATTAATAAAAGTAAACAATGTAGAAGTCATAAACTGAGTATCGAGCTGGGCAATCGCTGCCAGACATTGACAATCACGCCAGGCTGTCGTAGCAGCAGCAGTGGCACAAACTCGTGAGGCATAAAATATATATTTATATAGTTATCTGATGCTTAGCAAACATAAGCTTAAAAAACTTTTAGCATTTCGTTTTGCTTTAAGGCGAAATTGTGTAGATATGTATTTCTTTATGTGAGTTTGTAAGTGGTAAGCAAATATTTTATTTGTTTTATGTTTATTGCTAATTTATGTATTTGAAAATATATGTACATATGTAACAAGCAATTGAAAAGTCCCCGGCCTACCATAGTAAAACACATGTTTTCATTTCAACATTGATCCCTTCAAAGGTGATACACTGATTATAGCGACCCTCCAACTTTTCGATACCATTTTTATAGTATTGACCTCTGTTTCAAAATAGGCCTCAAATAGGCGATCACTTCTGTATTAGACGAAAATTTCTTCCCAGCGAGTATTCTTTTGAGATCTGAGAACATGAAATAGTCGCTGACAGCCAGATCTGGAGCATACGGTAGATGCGGAAGCAATTCGAAACACAATTCATAGATTAATTTTCAGTTTTAGTACGGTGCATTGTCATAGCGAAACAGCACTTTCTTTTTCTTCAAATGCGGACGATTGTCAGCGATTTCGTCTTTTAAGCGCTCCAATAAAGCTATTTGTCGGGGCCATCACTTTTCAATTGTTATATACTGGTAAAAAAACATATATTTTGCTTGCAACAAAATTTCACCTTTTGTAATTATAGAGAGTGTGAAATTGTATTATAATCGAGGCTATAAAACAAGTATATCATTAATATTCTAAAATATTCCAAAAACTTCATTATAATTAATTAATACTGAATTTAATGCAACATATCGAACTATGCCTCGATTAGTCCTCTGATACTTAGTTCCTTTTGCTACTAGTGCTGGTCCACGCTTGTTGGTTTTCTTAATGTGTAACTCATTTGTGCCATAATCCCGACCTCTTTTTCGAACAGCTTCGCGCAAACAACACACTACACCCAAATAGTATGTCAACAAGGATGCAAGGAAGGAAGGTTTGGCCGGTCGGAAGGAATTCGAAGAGTACCACATCTCGATAATCGAATAAAACTTTAAACATAACCTTGATTTTTGACCTCCTTTGACGTTTTTTTTCGACTTGAGATCTCTTTGGTTTTTGGAACCAATCGTGCCCAAATGATCTTTTATAATGCTTTTCAATGAGCCTCCTGATATTCCAATGATGTCAATAAGATCTCTGAATATTAATTATATTTCTCAAACACCAATTCCCTTATTTTATTGACATATTGATCATCAGTTGATGGTGATGGCCGTCGTGTACGTGGTTCATCGTCCACGCTTTCTCGACCCTCTTTGAAGAATTTGTACCAATCCAACCCACTTCCTCGCGACAAACAATTATCACCGAAGGGCTTTTTCGGCACCAGATATTTGATTCCGCACTCAAAAGTTAATGGAACTTCTTTCTTCTCATCGTAAAAATCGGCGAATGCACTTCATATACTTCAGAAAGAAAAGCGTATATTAAACACTAATGATTGTTGTGATGCGAAATTTGGCACAGATGTCACTGACAGAAGTGTCAAGCTAAGAAAAAACATTTCGATGAATGGCTTTTCGTGGGCAATTTAAATCAAAAAGTCTTACCTTTTTTTGCCCACAGCAGTATCCAAGTTTCTATTAGTTAAAATTCTCTTCAGAACCTAACTCTGACTCAGGGGCGGATCCAGAGTAGAGTTTAGAGGGGTAACTATATAGTTTTGTTCTTGCAACTCAAAGTCCTTTTCTTCGAGGAGTGTTACTCATGATGAAAATAACTTTTAACTTTGGAGGAGGGGGAAGGGGGCGAACTCTCCGTAGTAACATCCCGACAGGCAATTTTTGTTGCTTGAAATTGCCAACTGGTCAACACTGAGCTGTATTTGGCATCCTCACATAAAGTTTGCACTGAACAGGGTATATTATGTGAATTTACGTGAAGTTTGTAACATTCAGAAGGAAACGCCGAATTCTCTATAAGGTATATAGTACATATACATATATAAGTGATCAGCGTGAGGTGAGCTGAGTCGATTTACCTATGTCCGCCTGTCGGTACATCAGGTTCCTCGAAGTCTCACATTTCTAATGTAATGTAATCCATTCTAGCTGGTGAAATTTCAAACAATTGTCTGCAAATTCGGTTCCAACATTTAGCCTTCTAGTTGTTGCAAAATGTATAATTACATTGGAAATATTTCCTAGAATCATAAAGTGCTGTTTACAATTATTTCTGAGTATTTTTGCAAGCAAGTAAGGCAGGGTTAGCTAAGGGTGTAACCTAGTAAGGGTAAGTTTTCAGTAGTTTCTAGCAAAACAGTTATATAAGGAGTCGGCGGAGTGTTACTAGGTTTCTCGTATTTTCACACTGTCGATAAGAGTTCTTATAACTAATACTTGCTCTGAGCGAATTTAGTTTTTGTAGTTTAAGTGGCTTAGGAGATGTTACATTAGCTTAGAGGGCGAGCCACGCCCACTTTTTCAAACATATTATCCCACAGGTTTTCTAGCTATTACGATGCTCTTTGTCAAATTACAGTTCTATGACACTTTTTAGATTTTTGTTTAATGTGGTTTTGTGGGCGTGGCAGTGGTCCGATTGCGCCTAGCTACGAACTCATACTCACTTTTTTTTGCCGAGGAACACGTGCACCAGGTTTCTTTACGATATCTACAATTATACTCAAGTTACATCATGCTCAGCCAGACGGACTCGCCCGAAATTCAACTCGTCACTTTACTTCATCCTGACCATTTATATATATACATATATGTATATATATACATATATATATATATCCATTTCAATTAGCTTTAGCTGACACAAACAACAGTTAGGTACACACACATATGTACGTAGTACAAAACTGGACACCTTTATGTCTCATATTAATTCTAATCTATTTTACATGGTATTGGAACGAAAATAGTATGTCATAAATTATATCATCAAATCCTGAGCAATAAAAATTCCATATAAATAAACAATTCCGTGAACTTCGATATCAAAGTTGTTAATGAAACCTATAAATAAATGCAATGGTTGATTGGTTGGCAGATTTATTGCTAAACCCACTCATTTCCAATCAGAAGCTATTTGCCGACACACCCTGTACTGTTAACTTCGCTTGCACTTCTCAGCAAGTTCACTGTAACTTGTAGAATGCATTTTCGTTAAGTACAATATTTATTTTTAACATTGGCTGGAATTTATTCATACACGTTTGTACATATGTATGTGTGTAAGTGTCGTTACCGCATGCATTACTCAATATGTATTGTGTGTGCGTACAAAATCACTGCCCAAAATGGTGTTGCGGCGGCGCCAATGGCGAATGGCGGGACACACCTTAATGTACTTTGTCAACAGCTGGCGGCATAATGGACTTGGTGGGTTATTTATAAAATTGCATCAAATTACGCATTTTGTTTGCGAAGAACATGCATGCTCACACGCATATACAGCGATGTGCCTATTAAGAGGAACGATTTGAAAAATGAAAAGAAATAATAGAATTATTAATTTAAATATTGTTTTATTACAAAATGACTTAGAAATAATGAATAATCTTTTTACACTTTTTTCTTGTGGCTTACTATTTATAAACGAAAATCTGGCAATGCAAATTAAAAAAAGAAAACAGAAATGCTTTTTTTTAGCTTAATTGATCAATAATTATTATCAACTAGTTTTTTTAACAAAAAACATCTGATCAAAATTGACCCGGACTGACAAAAAAAAAACTTTCATGAATTTAAATACAATTCCTTATTATTGTCTTCGAAATAGGCTCCTCAGGCAATACAATAATATGTCAATACTTACAGATGGTCTTCACTAGATTGTTGTACAATTTCGATGTCATATTCAAAAACCCACGTCTACTCGGCGCCCAAATATGGGAGAAAGCCCTCGAAATCAAATCGTATCGACGCGGCCTATTTTCCACGTAGTACACCATATGCGCATTAAGAGTATGCTCTGCGTTTCGTACGGTATCTGAAGATGCTGCCCTATTAATTGCGTGATTACCCTTAGTCAAAGAGCTCACGTACCCTCCGAGCTCATGTATCACCCCGTAGAGCCCAAAATGAGAAAGGCAGAGCAGATACGGTGAAGAGCTGGCAAAAAAGATGGGAAGACAGCCGAAATGGTCGCTGGACATTCTGACTAATCCCCAACATAGAACTATGGCTAAATAGATCGCACGGTGAAGTCGATTTTCACCTAACCCAAATTCTCACTGAACACGGCTGTTTCAAATCATACGAATGTGAAACAATTCAAACACGAAGGCAACGATATACATATATAGTATTATTGCGGAGGCGAGAAGATCGAGAATGTGGAGCACACAATGTTTCATTGCACGAAATAGGACGAACACGCATTCGGGATAGACCCATCCCCAGAAAATCTAGTGTTCCAAATGGAGGAATCACTAGATAAGTAGAAAGCTGTGTGCGAAGTAGCAACCAAAATAATGAAATACCAAAGAGCTGTAGAGCAACAACGAGGTAGGGCCAAGTAAATGCAGCTTGTTACTGAATACATTAGGTCCATCAGGTACATATGAGTAATACTCAACCTTCCTCCCAACGTAATATCTGACGGTGGTACCGTGGTATCGGTAAAAGACAGTAGGAGGTTTAGTTCAGATTGAAGTTCCATACTGACATGGCGTTCAAGCTTTCGAAAGTGTCCTGAGCAAAAATTAAACATTTGATGAATAAAGGGTTTTCAGTGTTGAACAAGTAAAAGCATTAACAAATCTCATACTCAAAACATTTACCAAAATATGGTGAGTCATTACATAAGATTACACGATGATTTTCAAGCACTATTTCATTAACTTCCGACTTTCACTGTAAGCTTTGTGCCCCTCAAATACTTATATTCGTCATAAAGTAGGCACCCCAAACCACTTCTGCAACGATTACCTGCCTGTGATTCCATCGGATACACTAAGTTTCAAGCAATCTGGTTGTTAATTCATTCTTTCAAGTAAAAATCGTGAGAAAAACGTTTGGCGTCGTAATTGTAATACACACTAATTGACTTATGGAGATCAAACTTTACACGAGCATAAAAAAGTTTGTACCAAACTAAGAATCGGCTCGGTTTGTGCCGAAATTTATATGGACTAGTCCGAGTCAAATTTGATCAGATGTTCAATATTAGAATCTTTTACACTGTTAAATTAATTACATTTCGTTACCTGCAAAAAAGTGAAAATGAAATGAAAAATGTTCAAAAAACGAAACAAGCAATTATCATCAATTTGTTCGACAGTTGCGATTAGAGGCAATGTTCACTACTAAATTCATCACTTAAATTGCATATCAACGCCAAAAATATATATTTTGTAAATAAATGCATTCAACTGTTTCATTATCAATATGATTATCTGCATCATGTCACAGTTAGATTATATAGATTACATGTCTCATAGATTAATCTATACATTAGTTTTATGGCCGTATAATTATCTGTCTTTATGTCATTTGCTGATAAACACTTTTTTCTATTTTTGTCAGCACGCGCCCAGCTTATTAATGACTGGCATTTATACATTTATATATTATAAATGATATTTTATTGTTATGGTTCTTGTATTCATATACATATGTACATTAAGTGGGTATGTATGAATGATCGCTTGGAGAACTTGAACTCTTATTTTCACAGAGAGTATTCTTTGTGGCTAGCCTGCTTGAAATTGATGGCAGAATTATATTATTCGGAAGTAAAAAATTAGATTAGCATAGAACTTCTTCCATTTTTTTCTGAGTGTTGGACCAAACAATTTTTTTCGGGAGAATTAGTCCATTGTAAAAAGTAATAAAAGTAAAGTTTCTCAAAGTTAATATAATTATAATATTTACCCCAAAAAGTAAAAAAAATGTAAACCATGCATGTTTTCCTCTCATTTGAATGGCGTGTAACATTTTTTGGTCTAGTAAAATTTCGATGCCGTGCCAATATCGAAAAAAAAAATATTTTTTCGAAAACCCAAGTATAATAATTTAATTATTAATAATAATAATTTAGTATTATTGAGCTATGAATTCTTTGATGCTTATCAATAAAATTTACAAGCTTGTGGCTTCTAGAGTAAAATATTGTATATAATAACTGTAATAATATTTCAATGTTTTCGATGTATATGAACAGTATTAAAATAAAAAAATCGATAATTTGATTTAAAAATACGTATATCGATAATTTTTAAATTGATCGATAATTAAGTAAATAATTTATAACACTCTCCAAAACAAATTTTCGATAATTTTCATTAGAGACTCATTTTCTGTAGAGACTAAAATTTTCAATACGATAACCATAATATTTGTGAAATTTCAGTTTGTTCTTCATGTACACAATACAAAACTACATACATGTATATATTTAAATCGATGATTTTGTTCAACGAATATATCGATAATTTTTAATTTTTTCGATAATTGAGACCTTATATCTACACATGTAATTGTTCGTCTTCTACATATTCAAGACGAAAAGTACATACAATAGTATTGAAATTTCAGCTTCTTCTTCAAATATAACTATAAATAGATTTAAAAAAAGAGCGATATTTTTTTTCAAAAAATATATCGATAGCTTTTAACTTGGTCGATAATTGAGTTGGGTTTGTTGTAAAAAATATATCGTTAATTTTTTATTTTAGAGAATAAAATATTGCAATGATAATTATAAAAGTAATACAATTCCTCTTTGTTCTTAATCTACATATTTGCAAGCAGAATTAAATTAAATTAAAATTAGTTTAAAAAATATATCGATAATATTTTAATTTGTCTACAATTTGTTTCTTATATCAAATTTATATAGTATAGAAAAAGAAAAAAACGATAAATTTGTTTTAAAATAATCGATATTTTTTAAATTGTCGTTAATTTAGCCCTGATATCAATACTTTAAATTCTCTGGTGGCCTAAAGTAGCACAAATTTTTTCAACTTTTTAATTATTATGCCAATTAATCACCAAAAATCGATATGCTTTTTCGACAACTATCGATAACGTGGTATTATCTGTTTTATTTTAAATTACTTCTGAGTTCGGGAAAAAAATTTTGATGCAACTATTACGCATAGACATCAGTTCTCCCACATTCATCGAAAAAAAGCAAATTTTAGTTCCAAATACTTGTACGAGTATCTCTTTTCTACTAGTAATCTTATATAGCATCGCTTTATCTTTCAACCAAAACTTGACTACAATAAAATTTTTAACAAAAAATGGCGCCACATTCGAACATCATCAGCTTGTACTAGAACTTAAATAAAATAATAAATACTTTCGTTTCACGTCGGAGTATCAAGAATTTATGTGACAATTCCTCGAAATTGTTGACTTTGTAGCGGCAGAAGTATTTACAAAGATTTTGAGTAAATAGTCCTTAGCCTAAAAAAAATCTGAGTCTGTTCTGCTTACGTAGACCAACAGGAATGAATACCTCCTCTGTTATACAAACCACAGGTTTCTTGATTCTATCCCGCCGAATTTTTTCGATTATTGTCCAAGGGAATCCTTTCTGAAGTTTGTTGGTTACTGAGCTAAATTATCTGTAAATTGCCGTTAATTTTTTTTAGTAATGATAGCTAACAACCTCAGACCTCTTTAACACTTATCTCGAAGCCTAATCAGGCATTAAAAAGCGTACGTTCTCTTAAAAATGTTACTTTAAGAAAAGATTTAAGTTGATGGAAACATAGTTTTTCATCCGATTAAAACAAAATTTTGATATCAAAAACCTTTTTCGGTTCTAATTTCGCTTTTAGGAATTCTTAATCTTAGTGTATCATTAACTAGAATCCTTTCGTAATGATATGTTTACCTATTTTCTGATACTCTTCTTCTTAGTAATCTCATCTACCTTTGTTTTGAGATCCCACTACAGATGTGAGGTTATTCCCTATTATATTTTGACAATTACATGACATACAAACACACTTAACTGGTTCTTAGTGATTCATGTCCCCAAGTTCATGTAGTGCTTGAATATGCACCCTTTATTTAGTACATTAAATCCATATAATTCCACTAGATAAAATCAATTTGTGCATTTGAATTTTTAAATCCATTCAATTACCCCCGAATGGTTGACTCTCACAGCAAATGTTCTGCAATAATTTCATTTAATTTTTTTGATTGATAATTTAACTACGCAGTCACAGAGCTGCGTGATTTCAATGACCCGTTAATTGCGGCAATAACATTTGGGGTAATTGCCGTCAATTAAATTTTCGCTATATTTACTGTTATGTTTGTGTATGCGTCGAGTTTGCTAATGATTGCCAATCTGATTATATTTCTATATGCTCATATGCAAGTGTATATACTTGAACAAATTTATGATGTTTTCCGAATTTAATCGAAATCTGTTTATATGGAACATGTGTTTTATGGTCACAGGTAGTTTTATAACAAACATATAAACTAATAAAAGTAATGACATGGGATATAAGAGATTAGGTTTGGTTATGTCATCGGGCTGATATTTGTAAAACTAAAAACTGGTTCGCTTTCATATCTAGAACATCTAAAACTGATCAAAAAAGCTAGCTCCACAGGATCTCACACGAGATCCACAGACAGCCATTGTTAGTATGTAAGACGCCATCGGAACACCGACTCGTTTCCAGTTTGATGAGTTGGAGCTTAGAGCGGACTTTCTTGTGAGCTCATCAGTTATGAGGTTTCCAGCCATTCCGCTGTAACTAGGCACCCAAATGGGTCTGATATCGAAATAACTTAACAATATTGCTACACGACTTGCGACATGACGCGACTAAAACTTACAAATCCAAACGAGGTTAGATCTCCGGAAATACAGTCCTTGGCCGGATAAACCCGAGTCAATTCTGGTAACGTAAAACTGGCTGTTGTGGGACTCGACGCTGACATATCAAAAGCCTGGCTGTAAGAAATGAACCACGACATGACGCGACTAATCCAAACGAGGTTAGATCTCCGGAAGTACAGTTCTTGACCGGATAAACCCGGTTCAATTCCGCAAACGTAGAACAGCTGTTGTGGGACTCGACGCTGACATATCAAACAAATGTGCAACGAATCCCCGCATGACACTAGCCACCTCTTTGCATGTTCTGCTAAATCTACACATCTAACACCCCTCTCTCTATGGTCCGACCCAGTCGAAATAGCACGATAACCTCGAGGACAACTTATCTAATCCTTACCATCCTAACAGGGATTAGGTATCAGTTACAACAACAACAACATGACGTGACTGGAAGAGTTGTTCACGGCTTTCTGAAATGCGGATCCCTATTAGTGTTTTTAAGATTCCTAAAAAATCTAGTATTGGAAGTACTACGCCCAAGCCGTCCTATGATCAGAGATCGATTGGTTATTAAGAACCTTCCAATTTGTGAACAATCATGAAGTTGTGAGCTTTTTCGCTTTTACAAATGAATAGATATACGCTACAAACAAAAAGTTACTCACGTCTGGCTCGAGTTCGAGCTTGCGTCCGAGTCCATTATGATGAGAAGAGCCAGGTGAACCTCTGCCCTAATCGTCCTCAGCAACTCTGGAGGTGTTTTCACCTCTTCGTCAAGCGGCATATAGGTTAATACTAACCTAAGTTATCCCGATTCCACCTGTATTATTGGTTCTCAACATCTTATTACTTCTTGTCCTTAACCCAGAGATATCACTGGTATTCAACCGCGACTCCTGAATTAGCACAACGGCGGCTTTGTCTCCTACCAGGGAACACATGATATTAGAAAGTGGTTAATCTGAAAGATCTTTACACCCAGTCTCCTCTTCATTAGTGCGAATACTCCACCACCATCATTTGTGGTCCTCGAACGGCAGCTCGTGGACTTATCCATCCATCGACGGTCCGCATTTAGTGTCCAACGCGTCCAAAGAGACTTGATCGATATCCACGACTGTTTTTTCCTCGCCTATCTTCTTCACCCTCGCTCCTGGAGTCTGAGATCATCATCTTTAGCGATGGTTGAGAGGATCGGAAGCACTACACTCTCGAAGCCTTTGTTAGTGGCCCCTTAGTGTCGAGTGTAAAGAATAAATAATGACAAATCTTTTTTATTTTATTGCATATTTTTAATTTAATATAATTTTGGTTTATTTGGTTTTAGTAATGAAATATCGCAAGATTATTTTTTCAGAGCTCACATTCGCAAACGTTGACCCCTTTGGCGCCAGTTTGGTCTGCCTCTAATTAGCCAAGAAAAAGGTCCCTAAGTGTTGAGTCTATCATTTATTACAAAGCACCACAGAAAAGGCAAACATAATTCATGCTTTTCAATAAAATGGCGCAAGCGTGTTCAAAAAGTGACTTAATTAATGTATATACATAGCATACAATTAGGCGCTAAAACGCACTCAAGCCCATAGTGGTCATGCAAAGTAATGCTCGACTGCTTTTAGGCGCAAATGGCAGGCAAGGCGAACTAAATTCATTTGAGTTCATTTAATTTAGTCCTATAAGAAATGTTGAACCTGCGCCTTTTTATATATTTTTCATACCCCTCCACGACTCCCTTATATTTTTATGTTTGTATACTTGTGTATCTGCAGGCATGGGTCGCTAGTACACACAACCCGCTGTGTTAATATTTTACTGTCATCATAACGGCACTTAAAGCTGGCACTGCATATGCGTTATGGCATGGTTATGCTCACCATCTTCACCGAGTATCTTCGCTACGCCCGTGTCGCACTGCCTTTGTCTATCGCTCACATTGAATTAAGTAAAAACACTTGTGACAAGTGCTTTTTAATGTGGCTTCATCCGTCGCAGCGCCCTTTTCTCAATTGCAATCACTCAGCAACGTCAACGATGATGACTCGACAGGCTTGAAAAAATTTCGCTGACATTTGCAGATTTGTTGGCAAATTGTTTTCCTTTTTTCTGCTTTGCATATTTTTCCATATTTATATGCAGAGTTGCATTTACGGTTGGGTTGTTCTGCTAATTTATTCTGTATAAATATAGCTCTGTGTTGTCGCCGTAGTCGTCGAAGACTGTCTCTAAGCTCTTCACAAACTTTGCAATGACTTCAGATTGCAATGCTGATAAGAGAATATTTATTTTTAAATTTTATTTTTTTTTATACTCTGGACAAGATATTTTAAGTTTGCCACAAAGTTTGCAACACCCCGAAGGAAACGTGGAAGATCTTATAAAATATCTATGTAATTGATCAGCATGACGAGTTGAGTCGATTTAGCCTTATCTGCCTATCCGTCTATACTGTCCGTATATACTTGAACTAGTTCCTCAGTTTTCGAGATATCGTTCTAAAAATTTGAACACGTCCTTTTCTCCACAAGAAGTTGCCGGCACCGTCGATATCAGACCACTGTAGCATAAAGCTGCCATACAAACTGAACGTCGGAATCATGTTCTTGTAAGGACTTTTGGTATTAAGCTTCGGTGCAGCCGAAGTTAACGCTTCTTCTTATTTTGTGGCATATTTTTGCATTTTAATCGCTAAGTGGCGTTTACCAAGTGCATTTACGTGATTAATTGATTATGGATTTTCCCTTTTGCTTACTTTTATTGATTGCCAATTTGCTGAGATGTCTTAACATGTTTTCAATTACTCCGTTGAGTGAAAGGCCTTACAAATTCATTCACAGTGATTGAGTGGATGGAGATAACGGGTGATATAAGTAGAGGTATTTTTTTTAAAGGCATTTTTCGAGAGATCACGTGTGATTCGTGTCAAGCTGTCATGTTATTTTTGTTCAGTATGGTTCGGCGTCCAGCACCCAGTGAAGAAAATATAGCAGCCGTAGCTGAGAGTGAACACGAAGACCGTGAAGAGCCGATTCGGCGCCGTTCGCAGGAAGTCGGACTGACGTATGGAAATACTTGAGGCATTTTAGGTCGAGATCTTAAGTTAAAAGCATACAAAATACAGCTTGTGCAAGCACTAAAGCTGCTCGACCTTCTCAAGCAACATCGCTTCGCTTTTTAAGCTCTTGAAAAGTTCCAAGAAGATCCGACGTTTTCGAGCCAAATTTTGTTCAGCGATGAGCCCCATTTCTGGCTCAATGGGTATGCTAACAAGCAAAATTGCCGGTTTTGGGACAAAGAGCAACCTGAAGAGGTTCAAGAGCTGTCATTTCATCCAGAAAAACAACGGTTTGATGCGGTTTGTGGGCAGGTGGAATCATCGGTCCATATTTCTTCAAAAATGACGCCGGTGAAAACGTAACCGTCAATGGCAACCGTTATTACGCCATGTTGACCGACTATTTGATGCCAAAAATTGAAGCTCGTGATCTCGGCGACATTTGGTTTCAACAAGACGGCCCACTTCCCACACATCTCATCAATCAATAGATTTATTAAGAGAACACTTGGGTGAGCAGATAATTTCACGTTTTGGGCCAGTCGATTGGCCACCAAGATCGTGTGATATCACACCGTTCCTGTAGAGATATGAAAAGTATGACAATCCCGCTTCGATTCAAGCCTTGGAACAAAACATCAAGCGTGTCATACGCTAGTTATCAGTCGAAATGCTCGAACGAGTCATCGAAAATTGAACCCAACGGATGGTTCATCTGAGACGTAGCCGCGGCCAACATTTGAAAGAGATAATCTTCAAAAAATAAATGCCAAAGAATGTTCTTTCGAATGATAATAAACATCCGTCATTAAATTTGAAGTTTATGTTAAAAAAAAGTAGCGAACCTCGAAATGTCCCTTTATGTTATATATTATATGGAAGCTGGGTTTATTAGTAGAGCAATACCACATATTTTCCGCATTAAACTAAAATATATCGAATTTGTTTATTTTTGCTAATATATCTTACATATTGACCGATATATACAGTATAAAGTCGACCTGAAGTTTCGAATTCGTTTATTAAGTATACAGATATGAGGAAGAGTATTATTGGCCCCTCTCTTAGATATCAAAAACCTAAACAATACTTTTTTCACATTTTAAAATAAAAATTAAAAATTTTCCTATTAGTAGTACCTTTATTTCGGCCTAAAAATTATCACTGATTAAAGCAGATTCTTCTTTATACCTTGATTGAAGAAAGCCACATCTATTCCAAAGCTTAAATATTTCTCAAATGTTGTAGACACTTTACGTTACTAATTAAATGACATAGTTAAAAATTATTCACGCAACACCCAAAGGTTACTCATACGCCATGACAGCATTCCGAAATGCGATTAAGTTGTGAATGACTTCATCACTTGACTTAAGTACCGCTATGACCGTAGTTGCCAAACGTTTGCTCAAATGTAAGTGTGTCAACAATGTGAAAATTTTATAGCAACAACAAAAACACACTTTTACATATACCTATGTACATATATATACGAGCAACTGTGCGTTTGTTTTCCTCCCGCACGTGAACTTGTGCATTTCTATGGCCTCTACGTCTATGCAAGGTTTTATTTAAATTATGTCATACACATCCGTGAATTTGTAATGCCACAAGTGTGTATGAAGTGAATAAGAAATCTGCACAGTGTACGTCTCTTCAACGATTTCAGTGACCGTTAAAGGGTCGTGACACGACATTGCACTTGACAGTGCCGCCGAGAGACGCTTGGAAGTAGGCAAAGTGCTCATACGCTGACCTTAAAAGGCGTTTCCTGTGTATGTGTGTGAATAAAATTGTAACTGTATGCACATATGTACATATGTGTGTACTACTCAGAAATCAAAAAATTTAAATTATGAAATCACTTTCACTGTGACTTCTCTTACATTTTGTCTCGCACAAGTTGCAACATTTTAATCTTTTCCACTCTGCGGCCAAAATCCTTTAGGCAACGTTGTGTTTGTTTGGCTCTGCATTGCTCATAATTTATTTTTAACTGCATTTATGACATCATCTCACAATGGCAACTCACTTTGTGACCACACGCTGCTGCGCGCTTTCACTCACCATTTTCACCACCTACCTCATTATCCTTCCCGCACGTGTGCAAGTGAGCGAATAAAAAACGTTTGTGCGCGCTGTTGGAGCCTTTGTATAAATATGTATTATATACCGTTGTGTATACACAAATATTGGTTGTTGCCATGGTGCTTATTTCGGCCTTGTATGTGGGTATGGCTAAATTTTGGGCTCATATTTCAATTGATTTTTTTGTGGTGTGTTCTTTTCTCTAGTAATTAATTTGGCTTTAATTTAAGGAATAAATCTGAAATGTATGCACTTTTACAGACCTCATTTCGTTAATAACTTCACCCAGAGAATGGTGGTAAAAATTCTCGTGTAGAGAAAATCTAGCAAACACCATTCGGCAGGAAATCCCGAACATTCTGAGAGAGTATGCAAATATTTTCGAAATATCAGCAGGACCAATTGATGCTTCCAAGAGACTGTTATCTCAAACATCGACCATCGACACCATTATTCTCACGAAAACCTTTATCTCGTACACAAAGATAACTTCCGTCATGGGCTGTTCTGGTAGCGGCAGTAAGCATTCCCAAAATAATTTTGAGGAATCTGCTAAGTAGACAGTTTCTTTCCGAATAAATATTCTAGCCCCTTCCGGTTATGTAAACCCGACTGTCGTGAAAACGGTCATCATAGGCCGAACTCGTTTCGTTAACGTTTATCCAAACTACTCCGTGGAGAAAGCAATAAGTAATCGTGAAATTAATTAACGGTAGGCCATAGAAACAAGCTGTTTTGACGAGTTCAGACCATAGGGAGTGATAAGTTTTATGAGTTGGTTTCATTGAGCATTCGAAGAGCTGATAAGTGTGCATGCAGGACATAGGGCTTGTATGTCAGGTTCTGACATGTTTGTAGCTTCCTCGTCTGCGTTTCACTGCATCCATGCGACCATATTGGTGCGGCGCACATAGGTTTCTGCTAGTGCATACTGCGGCTAAAAATATAAGGAGTTGTCGCAGGACAATGACATTTGGTACATCATTGTTTTGGATTCCAATCAAGAAAAAAATGAAAAAATCAAAATCACGCCCCCTTTTTTACGCCCACCTCCCATATAAGGTGAAACTTAATTTTTGACCTACAGCACTGATTTTTGGTACATAGCATTTTTATGACATTATATATGTTGGTGTTAAATTTCAATAATATCCACCCACTTTTACGCCCACCTCCCATACAAACTAAATTCTCTTTTATCAAGTCTCTTTTAGCAACTTTTTTACATCTTCGTGACATTCTAATTTTTTTAATTTTATTTTAGTACGAAAAATGTTTTTGTACGGATCCGAAGACATTAATAAGTGATGCATCACATCTTCGTTAGTGGATATGCGTCCAATTCTTCTGGAATGATACATCCTATAGTTCCTGTAATCCTTGTTATATATATATTGCATACTTTTGGGCGGTAACTTGCCATTTGAGAGTATCTCATTGTTTTTTTCAAGAGGGGCAATTTGGGGCAGCTGAATTTTTTTTTATCGTTTAGCTGAGACTTCAGGCTTTAATTCGGTGTGTGTATGTCGACAGCGGTAGACAGCGCTAAAAAGATGCACCACTTTGAATTTGAAGAACATTGAAATTTTGACGTCCAAATTATGTTGTTCCACAATATTTTTTAAGTATTATTTTTTTTAATGGATTTTGATGCAAATTTTCTCTTTGATACATATTATAAATGAAAAATAATAATAAAGTTGAATTTCAATAGTTGTTTTATTGTATCAATGATTTGACTTTTGAGTAAATTTTTTGCTAATTTTGATGTTTTCCACATTCACCAACTTTGGGCAGTTCTGGACAAAAAACTAATGCAGATAGAATCCTAATACTTTGGGAAAATAATGTATAGATAGTTGGTAACAAACTGTGAAATTTTCATTCAAATCAGACAACATGCCATTTTTGAATTTCAGCCACGGAAACCCCAATGTGCGGCGTATTGAGGACCCGTCGACCGATTGTGTCCAGTTAGTGAACATGTTTGCTATGAATTTAGTAGGCGGCGCCGCTTCCAGCAGGTGACTGCAGAGAACAGAAACTGCTTAGAGAGATGTTTATTTATAGAGAGCTTGCGGCCCTCACCATGTAGAAGCTCGATGAGAGATATCCCGTTATTTGAAAAAGCTAAGATTTTAGGAGTGCTTATCGTCGGAATTTGACATCAGTGTCGAAAATATTGAGGTCCGGTCTGTACTTCTTCGTCCAGTTTTAAAAAAGCAATAAATTCCATTGTTCCATTCGCTTCCTTTACTCGTTTCGTCCTCGTCCGCGCTTCGTCATCCAATTGCTAACTCCAGAATTGGAATAAAAAATAGAAAATGTAATTATCAATACAAAATTTTTCAATTAAACAATTAGCAACCCTAGTATTTTACTACATTCAAGTGTGGAGTGCTCAATACGTTTTCTGCTATTATTTTGAATTTCACATAATATGGCAACGCTAATTTATTTTCCATATGAATTTAAGAATTATTTGCTATAAAAAAAATATCAAAATAAAAAGTTTGCTCTCACTAACTTACCACACTCTCTTTCACCCGTCCGCCACAGGTACTCCACCTACTATTGGAAGGTCTCTCGCGAAAATCGTCGCTGCTACATGGACTACTATTACACGGAGAACGGTAAACAAATTTATGGTGTGCCCTTGGGCGGCATTGGCGGCGGCACCATAGGGCGTGGCTTTGCCGGCGAATTTTGTCGCTTTCAGATGCGTCCCGGCATGTATGAGTACAATGTGGTGCAGGCGAATCAATTCATAGTGACAATCAAAGACGCCAAGAATTGCACAATATTTCAAAGTTTGCTCTCGAAGCTCAGGTAAGTGACAAGCTGACAAGCTAAAATAATTATTCCCAGTAAAATGTAATTAAATACCAACATGCATGTGATGTAACTAAATCGCCTGAATCCCTAACTCCACTAACCTTGGTGAGCTTCCTCAAAACGGACATGAAAATACTTCTATGTGATATTTCTATGTAATCATTTGTACGGTACTATTGTTGAAAGTAATCAAAAGCGATTTGACCTCAATTTGCGCTGTAATGCTACTGACATACTCACACATTTGCTATTTACTCACACGTTCAAGCCTTATGTATGTCTCGAGTATTAGAATTCTACATTCATTAAGCTGTTCGAACATGTTATCACATTTTTTTATTTGTTCGCCCACATTTCCTGTCACGATTTGTCACCATTCGCCATACGTGTCCGTTATGTACTTATGTACTTCTTTTGTGTATATAAGTTTGTTTATATTTGTATTTATTTGTTCGTCATTTGGCGTCCTTATAGTCACGTTGCATGTGCCACATACTCCTTAAAGTTCAACTTTTCTATCGAGAATTTGTTTCGAATCGAACTCATCAGGTTTTTGGTACAATATTCATGAATCATGAATATTCAGGAATCAATATACATACTTATATGTATATACTTGTATTTCTGTTTACAATCTATTTTATTTATTTGTTTGTTGTTATTATTATACCTTTTCACGCCACAAAGTCGTAAATTTCAATTTAAGTTCATAAAAATTAAACTCCAATCTTGTAGCGTGTGACCTAACGGTAAATGCATAAAAAAAGTTTGACATTACATAAATTCCTTATTTTTTAGGTTATATTTCCCTTCCGCCTTTTTGTCCTTTCAATTTCGCGGCTATGTATAAAGCGCTACAGAGCTCGTATCTGGCAATGCTATATATCTTTGAAAGGTCTTGACATAACCTACAAAACGAAGTTATGCATGATTAGTGGGGATATTGCGATCAACAGTTATAGACGTGTAAACATGGAGTTCAATAACTCCGAAATTCGCGCTTTTTTTAAGTTTTCCTTCGTTAAAGAAAAATCCGCTAGAGAAACGTTCCCTGAGATTAATGGTGTTTTGGGGGATGGTACTCTATCACTTCGAACTGCGGAGGAATGGTTTCGACGATTCAGAGCGGGTGAAAACGGCACCATGGATAAGCTAGCCGGCGGAAGACCTGTGACAACGAATACCGACCAAATCATGGAAAACATCGAGTCAGGACGGCATGTGGCATCTCGTGACATCGCCCAGAAGATGGGAGTTAGTCACCAAACCATTTTGAACCATCTGCAGAAGCCTGGATACACAAAAAAGCTTGATGTTTGGGTGCTGCATGATTTTACGCAAAACAGCCTTCTGGACCGAATCAACGCCTGCGATATGCTGCTGAAACGAAACAAACTCGATCCATTTTTGAAGCGAATGGTGACTGGCGACAAAAAATGAATCACATACGACAATATCAAGTGAAAACGGTCGTGGTCAAAGGCCGGTAAATCTTCCCAAACAGTGGCCAAGCCGGGATTGACGGCCGGAAGGTTTTGCTGTGTGTTTGGTGGAATTGGAAGTGAATCGTCCACTATCATCTACTGCGAACAAATGGACCGCTTGAAGCAGGCGATAGACCAGAAGCGTCCAGAATTGGCCAACAGGAATGGTGTAGTGTTCCACCAGGGCAACGCCATACCACACACTTCGTTGATGACTCGTCAGAAGAAACGGGAGCTCGGATGGGAGGTTTTATCGCATCCACCATATAGCCCGGACGTAGTGCCAAGTGATTACCACCTGTTCCTGTCCATGGCGAACGCCCTTGTTTGTGTAAATTGAACTCAAAATGGGTTTGTAAAAAGTGGCTGCCCGAGTTCTTCGCAAATAAGGAGAGGGGCTTCTACGAGGGGGGTATTATGAAGTTGCCGTCTAGATGGAAACAGATTATCGAACGAAACGGCGCATATTTGAACTAAATCCAATTACTGTAACTTTATCATAACTTAATGCTAGCTTTCTTTTATTTCAAATAATAACTAGAATTATAAGCGATTATTGTGGTAATGACTCATAGGGTGTGTGACTCGGCTACAATTCAACTTTTTGGCGCCTGAGTGTAGGCCAACATTTTTTCTGCTATATTTCTGAATTAATAGCTAAAGCAAGAACATTATAATTTTAATGTTTCTAAACTTTTCAGTCGAAATTTAAAATTTACAACCTAAACCGCAGAGAGTAATGGAGATGGCCCCAAAATATGTTATAAGAAAACAGGACTTTGCTTAAACAGTAATCAAAACTAAATTTGCATATTTTTCGGCTGATATGATAATTTATTTATTTTATTCACATTAAAGGCTTAGGCTCTACTATACTTAGGAAAATATGCTTTTAATTAGTACTCTATCGCATTAGTACCGCAGAGGTTGGTTTTAGTCGGCGCATTTTTACTCTAGTCCGTACTTAAAGGGCACCCCTTTGTTGGCGACCTAAATTAAGACAATTTTCTGGAATTAAGAAAGAAACTGCTGCTTGAATTGTTTTAAAAAATAAAGAGCATATATATTTCTATTTTAAAAATACACAGCAAAATGTTTATACGTTTTGCGAGTTGCTGCAGTGATTCTGGCATTATCCATTGGTAAAACCTAACAATAGAAATCTCTACTAGAAGATTTTCTCCGCACAATGACCTATGGTCGAAGAAAATTACAAAATGGCGATGGTATTAAAAAAAAATTAATTTTACCCAAAACTTTAGTCAGTTTTGCCCTGCTAAAATTCGATTTTTTATCCGATCAAAAAACTGGTACCTTATTGTATGGAAAACTATATACCTATAAATGAACTGAGCGGCTATACTTTGTAGAAGGCTGTAACACAAAAACTATTTGTTTCTTTCTCATTTTTTATGTCAACCTTCTTTATGTATTCGTCCATTTAGACCGCGGTCTTCTCTTTGGTTTAGTTGTGAATGCTGTGTTCTCCACAATTTTCTTCTGGGTTCTCTGGTTGTCCATTCTCGTTACATGGTCGAGCCAACTTTACTATACTCGTACTCTAAACGTTCGAGAATAAATGTTTTGGAATGTCATATGAAAGCAGTGTATCCTGTCTTATTAGTCTGACTTTATTCCAATAATTTCCCAAAATACTAAATACATATATCTATGTATAGTATGTGCCATATAAAAATTACTCGCATATGTAGTTACATCTACATATGTATGTATGTATACATCCATAGATATAATAAAATTGGTAGCACGCCCAGTCAAGGCAAGTAAAAGTTTGCTTTGCAATAAACGTGCAAGCACTAACTAAACTTTACAACATTTTCACTAATGAAATGGCGCAAGCTAAATATGTAAACAATATAGGTAGCAACATGTTGGCACCTACATACGTAATATGTTGCCACACCTAACAGATACCAAAACTTGGCCATTCAATTAGCACTTGGTCTTGCAATTAAACAACATGCAAGCTAGCAAATAACTGATACTGCATTGAAGATATAGTTATATAGGTACGCATAGATAAATTTGACGCTAAAAATTAAATCAGGTACTGAAATTTTTAACCAACATATAAAAACAAAATATGCAGTATTTGAATACAAATCTTCATTATAGCCTTAAAAGAAAGTCCTGAGCCAACTGAAGCATGTCAACACTGAATCCAATTTTCCAAACCCATCTTCCAAGCCTTGGCTGGGTTGGAGTTCAGTGCCCTCAGCAAATGGTCTTTAGTGTTCAGTTAGAGTTGCCTGAACTCATGGCGCGTTCCCCGAAGCATATTTTTTTTAGCAAAAAGCCACAAAGAATAGTAACATCTGGCGAATACTGTGGCTCAACGATGACTCTCGTATCATGTTTAGCCATAAATTCAGCCATAAACATGACAGAATGTGACGGCGCATTATAATGATAAAAAATCCATAAATCCATCCACAAAATCGGTTGTTCATAAAGAACTGTCATAACGCCTCAAAACAGACAGATGGTATTTCTTATTGGAAAAGAAAACTGCGAGCATAACTTTGATTATTGACCGACTTTGACGCGGTTTTATCGATTTTGACTCAGTTTTGGAGTTCAAATTTCACAAGAAGGTTATAGCAATCTTAGAAAAATCTTTGCATCAATTCGATTCGCATGCACAGAGCAAATAAACCAGTCCGGGTCAAATTTGATCAGATGATAAATCCAAGACTATCGAATCATTTGGTCCTAAATCAAAATTTTACACTTTATTTGTAATATATACTGGAATTAAAAAAAAATCAGCTAAACAATTATTATTTTAAGCAAATTTATATAATTATTAGCTAAAATTGTAAAAAAAACGCCTTGCACAACGCGCGCTTGTCCATACTCCTGATATGTATAGGTTATGTATATTTGTATATTTTAATTTTTTTATACCAATTATTTTTTAATTGTTGCCTGTGTTTGTTGTGTTGTTTTTGTTATGTAAGCTACGTACTTGTATTACAGAGAAAAATATTAACCTAAAAATTGGAAAAATATTATAAATCTTATTTGCAAATTGATTCTTATTTGCTTTCCTTTTATTGTATTCCAAAATTTTTTCTCTTTTCTATTTTATGGCAAAAAATATCATTTGCAATTGAAAATGGTATTTCTATGCACGCGCTTACAAACACATACACCTGCTATTCGAACTCTGAAAAATTGTCTGTCCAATGGAACACCATGCCGCTACCATCACCAACAACACACATGTGCACTTGTATGTAATAAATCAAAAAAAAAACAATTGGAATATATCGAAAACTGAAAATTCGCCGGAAATGGATATTTCCAAAATAACAAATTTGGGTGCTGATTTTTTTCTATTGTTATGTATGCTTTTGACACGGGTTTCGCACCAAATATTTTTGTATTTTAATATTTTTTGTTTTATTATCAAATATTTTTTTTTTTATCGAAGAGCACTTTTAATTTTTTTTAATAATAAATGTTTTATTTTTATCAAATTTTTTATTATTATATTTTTTTATTTTTAAAATATTTTTTTTTAATTAATTAATATTTTTATTTTTTTTTTATTAAATATTTTTTATTATAAATTTTAATTATATATTTTTTTATTTCTTATCAATTTATTTTTATTAAATGTTTTTTATTTTTTGATCAAATATTTTAATTTATTATTGTTTTTTTAATTCTTTTAATGAAATACTTTTATTTTTATATTTTATTTTTTGTTTAATATTTTTATTAAATATATTTTATTTTTTTTTTATTTTTTTTTTTAAATTTTTTTAATCTTTTTAAATCTTTAATTTTTTATAAATTACAAACATTTTTAATTTTTTTTTATCAAATATTTTTTTTATTAAAAATTTTTGTTAATTTATCATACAAAAATATTTAAATTGTGTTTTTCATGCCATCATCAAAAATTCATCGATTCATTTTATCATTCATCTCTCCACCTCTCATCATCTGCACCATACAAAACCGTCATTCACCAACCGAACAACGCGTCGTCAAATGAAATATTCCCTGTCCTTCCCGCTCCCATCCAAAAACAATTTCGATGCACACACACGTGCAGTCCCACTGACAGCAGTGACAGTGACTCTCAATGTAATATGCCCAATTGCAGCAGTCGCTCCAAGCAGCCACTAAATGCCTGGCACTCGAATATCGACGACTCGAAATGCTCATATACGGGTCTGTATCCGCGCGCCTGGACCGACTATGATCTGACTGCGTACGGCGTGCGACTGATTTGTCGTCAAATATCGCCCGTCATACCGCACGACTACAAGGACTCATGCCTACCTTGCGCCGTCTTCGTGTGGTCTGTGGAGAATGTTTGCGCGGAGGAGCGTAAGGTCTCCATAACGTTCACCTTCAAGAATGGCACTGGCACAAAGAAGCAGGACGCCGAGGGCGGCGCTGAGGCGATACTCATCACAGAGGGCAATGTGAAGGGTGTCGGCATACGACAGAAGATCGCTGGCATGCCATGCGCCTACAATTTGGGTTGTCGTGTTTTGCCCGAAATCAGTATTACACGCTGCACGCAGTTCGATCCGTACGGCACGGGAGAGCAACTATGGTCCGAGCTGAAGGAGAACGGACAGCTAAGCGAAAAGCATTGCGATGAGGTGTTGAAAAGTGAGTATATGTACATATGCCGTGCGAAAAGTAATGTTTAAGAAATCGCGAAGAACCAAAACTGGTCTATGCGTGGCTTATTAGTCTAAGAGACTAGACTAATACTTAAGAGATGAGGAAAGAGAAAAGATAAAAATATTTTTTGGAGATTGTCGCATATATTTTTGACTTATTTCTGTAATTTAGTATAGGGACACCTTATAATCTTAAGCCTAAAGGCATGCTAATTAAATTTCAAGTTCTTAGGAGTCTATATTTGGTTCTAGAGAGAACAAAATTTAAGATATAACGAGGAAAAACTTTATTATAGAAATATTAACAAGTTCTTAAAGTTAACACTGCCATATAAATAACGGTTTTATAAAAACAAATTAATGGCAACCCTATAACAATGAGCATATATTTCAAAATAAACTACATTCGCTTCATTTTGAAAAATTTCCATATGCCTTACTAAAGCACAAGCGTTAAAACAGTATTCTCAACAGCTATTTAACATATTTTTAGGCGCATACCACTTTAATTGCACACTCATGATTAATATATTAAAACTGACTATTCTAAACTTTTTGTTTAAATTTTAAATATGTCAAACATTAAGTAAAACCTTTTAATTAACCCCTCCCACCACTTCAGCTAAGGATCTCGGTGTTGCTTTATGCGCACAGGTTGCTGTCAAACCAAATTCTAGTCATGATTTGGAATTCGTATTGGCCTGGGATATGCCACACATACATTTTCCCAAGAAACTAAAATCGTATACACGTTACTATACCAAATACTTCGATGCGTCCGGCGAGGCTGGTCCTAAGATATGCGAGTATGCATTGAAGCACTATGGCAGCTGGGAGAAATTGATTGATGCCTGGCAGCGTCCCATACTCAACGATGAGTGAGTTGCTAAAAATCACAAAAATTTATAATTAATCTAAAAATAACAAAACACTGCTATTTAGTGGGCTACCCGATTGGTATAAGAGCGCGATCTTCAACCAGCTCTACTTCATTTCGGATGGCGGCACAATTTGGTTGACTTGTAATTCCTCGTTCGGCAAGGAGTTGAACTATGATGATCCCAGGTGGGTAGAAGAGTTTTTGGAAGTTATAAATAATAAAAATATTTTATAATTTTAGTTGGTATTTTTGATAAGAGATTATATGTAGTATTATAATTCTGTGCTTTCCTATAGACTTTTTTTACTCACAATAATGCCATATGGTGGTACAGTTTAACTTGACTAAGCTGTATTTGTCATGCAGCTGATTATATTGACTTACTTTCAACCCTTACAGATTAGCTTACGGTCGCTTTGGTTACTTGGAGGGTCACGAATATCGCATGTACAATACCTACGACGTACATTTTTATGCCTCATCAGCGCTCTCGCACCTCTGGCCCAATCTACAGGTGTGTTTTGAGTTAAATTTTTGCTTTCTTCTTCCGTTACAAAGCCCACTTTACTCTCCTCAGGTTAGTCTACAGTATGATATACGCGATGCCATTGATGTGGACTTGCCCGATACGCGTAAAATGCTTTATGATGGTAAGATTCTGCCGCGTCACATTAAGAATTGTGTGCCACATGATCTCGGCGATCCCGATGAGGAGCCATTCACGCTCATCAATTGCTACAATATACATGATGTGAATCATTGGAAGGATTTGAATACGAAATTCGTGCTGCAAGTCTATCGGGACTATTATGTACTCAATGAGTTAGCACAGGCGCAAGCGGATAACGCGAGTAAATTCAGTTCGATTGAGTTTATAGATAAGGATAGTTTGTATGAAATGTATACGCAGGATAATAAGCGTAAGAATTCGGCGGATGAGAAGCAGCGTGAGTGAAATGTTTAAATGTTTTTGGAAATTTGTTTAGTTATTTTTAATTCTTTCATATTTTTTTGAATATTTTTTTCATATATTGATTTTTTATAATTTTTCCTTTAATTTAGTACATATGTATGTGAGTGAAATTTTTGCAATTTTTTATATTTATGTTTAATTTTTTTCATATTTTGATAGTTTTTTATATGTATATGTTTTTTATAAATTTCTGCTTTTAATATTTTAATTAATTTATTTTTTTTAATTCATTTGTTTATTTGGTTTTTTATTTTGCTTTATTTTTTTGGATTTTAATATTTTCCTCAGTCTTTCAACTTTTTATATTTGTTTTGAATTCTTTCATATTTTTTTTAATATTTGTTTATATATACTTTTTTCTTTGTTTTTTATAATTTTTTTTTAATTTATGTGAGTAAAGTTTCTGGAATTTTTTTATATTTATTTTTATTTCTTTTCAATATTCTTATAAAATTTTCTTTGTTAAATTTTTTGGTTTTTGTTTATTTATTTTCGTTTTTAATATTTTGTTATTTTTTATTTTTAATCGGTTTATTTTTTTACTTTTATGTTTTTTTGAACTTATGTGAGCGAAATTTTGATTGTATATTCTTAGTTTTTTTCCCATTTTTTTTTATTTATTTAAGAATTTTTCTGTTAATTTTTTTGGTGTTTTATTTATTTCCGGTTTTAATATTTTTTTAATTTTTTAATCGATTTATTTATTTATTTTTTTAATTGTTTAATTTTTTTATTTCTTTCAACTTTTTATATTTGTTTCTAATTCTTTGTGTTTTTATAATTTTTTATTTAATTTATGTGAGTAAAATTTTTGGAATCTTTTATATTTATTTTTTTTGAAAATTTTTTTGGTTTTTTTATTAATTTCCAGATTTAATAATTTTTATTTTTTAATCGGTTTATTTATTTATGTTTTTTTTTCTTATTTTTTTAAATTTATATTTTATTAACTTTCTTATTTTTTATTTTATTTTTTTTTTTAATTTTTTAATATTTTTTTTAGTTGTGTTTCTCAGTCTTTCGCCTTTTAGCAACGAATAATAATATACTCGCATTTATATACAGTTCCTTATTTATTCATTACACAGAAAATCGCAAATCGGCTTCTTTATATATCAATGAAACTAACGGCAAAGTGTATCTAATGGACGCCATGGCTTACTTGAAGGCAATGTATCCCGCATGCAAAGCGATCATGGAGCGCACCATCGAATATGACCAAGACAATGATGGTCTCATTGAGAATATGAAAATGCCAGATCAAACATACGACACGTGGGTTATGGATGGACCTAGGTAAGTAACAAATCTTACATACATTTTTATTTAAACAAATTTTCCATAAATTTACATATATTTAACATGCCGTCATGCCTTGCAGCGCCTATTGTGCGGGCTTGTGGCTTGCGGCCTTGCAAACCATGTCCGTAATGGCCACGCTGCTGGATCAGCCGAACGACTGCTTACGCTATCAGGACATTTTGGAGCGTGGCAAGCACTCATTGGAGGAGAAACTGTGGAATGGCAACTTCTATCGCTTCGATCTGCATCACAAGGACACACTAATGGCTGATCAATTGTGTGGGCATTGGTATCTGAAAACGTGCGGTTTCGATTATGAGGTGTGTTTGATAATATTGTATTTACACTTACCGATTTTACGATTATTAACATTATAATAACTCTGTTTTTTATATTTTTTCAATAACACAGATTTATCCGAAGGAAAATGTACGCAAGGCCTTAAAGCAAGTCTACCAACATAATGTTATGGGTTTCAAGGGCGGCAGTATGGGCGCTGTTAACGGTTTCATTGTTAATGCGGATCCTGACAAGCCGGGACACGTGGACTATACGACCCTGCAGAGTGAAGAAGTGTGGCCCGGTGTAACATTTGCTCTGGCAGCCACTATGATACAGGAGGTAAGTTATACTAAAAAACTACACTCAAATATATTTATATGTACATTTGTATGTGTGTCAATTGATGCAAAACAGTTAAAATGTTAAAATTTATAGAAAAAAAAATTTAGTATTTTAATAAAAATTACTGTTTACTTTTTTAAATTGAAACCGCAAAAATTATTGTGATATTATTTTATATTTTTCAACCGTTCACAGGGCATGTTTGAGGAGGGCTTCCAAACTGCCGGCGGCCTCTACAAGACACTCAGCGAGCGTATTGGCATGAATTTCGAGACGCCCGAAGCATTATACACCGAAAAGCATTACCGTTCCATCGGCTATATGCGACCGCTAAGCATTTGGTCCATGCAAGTGGCCTGGGAGCGACGAAAAGCGCTGCGCGATTAAGCAAATTCACAAAAATGTTGCAGAAATGCATGCAAAGTTGAAGCAAACATTAAGTTGGTTTTTAATTTGAAAACATGTACATACATATGTATATGTGTAGAACAGTTATACATATATACATATAGTATATAACAATACTCTCTGCAAGACGTTGCATTGAAAACGCCAGAAAGTTATCGTTTTGTCGCAAAAATTTCGTTTAATTATTAATTAATTAATTTTAATAATGAAATTTAGCTATGAAGCAAAAGTACAAGTTGTTAAGCTTGCTGTAATGTGTTTTCATGAAATTGAGAGCATAACTTTTTAACACAATTTTTTTATTTATTTATTGGCAAGAAAACGCAAATTATAATTATGAATAATATTGACTAAGCCACGCTTAAAGTACCAAAAATTGACAAGCATAGTGTGGGTGGGAAAAAAACGTTTGCAACAACAACAAAAAGCACAAGGTTTGTTAGTTATATACAAAAATTTGAAAAATAAAATGGTGCCAGTTTCGTTAGTGTTACAAAAGTACAAAGTGAGCAGTTAAATGGAGTTGAAGCAAATTGCGGCAATTTTTGCACTTGTTTATACTTGTATATCGCCAATATTTAGCTGCATTATGTGTAATAGTATGTATGTAATGTTGTGTTGTTAATGTCACAAAATTTAGAAAGAAAGAGCAAAGCGACTAATTTGCGAAATTTATTATGGAAATTGTATTATTCCTACTTTGAGAAAAAATAAACATGATATTGATTTGATAGAAAAAATACTAAATTTAATAGAGGCTGAGAAGTTCGTATCTTTTTTGTGAGATAGCTTTATTTTCACTGTTGGCTTAACGGAACATAATTTTTTGATATTTTTTTACACCAAAATTTACCAGAGCATGTGTAAGGATATCGTAAAATGAAAAAGTTTTCCATACAAGCATTTAATTGCGATCGTTCAGCTTGTACGCCAGCCTTATGCTATAGTGTTTCGATATGAGCAGCTTCTTGGTGAGAAGAGGACAAGTGCAAAGTTTTAAATCGATATCTTGTTTCTATATATACTTTATTGGGTCTCTGACGTTTTATGTAGAAAAGGAACAGAGTGAGGAACGGAGCCAATCTCCAATCTTTAAACGCGTTTTTCTCATAAGGGTTTTTCAAAACGGTTTCCATTCTCAAAGAGAAGAAGATATCTAGTTGTTAAAAAAAATAGCGAAAATCAGTGATTTTTAGATTTTAATATACCCTGCTCAGGGTATAAAAATTCACTAATTGATTTTGGTCAAGTTAGCTTCTTTTTTGTTTTAGAAATAGCGACTTTCCTGTTCTCAGTACTCAAAAGAATAAAGAAAGGGAGAAGTATTTTTAAAATTTAAACGGAATTTAGAGGCAAAGAAGAGTTAAAGCAAAAAATAAATAGTACTGCAAAAATTCGAATGCAACTATGAAATTCAATGCTGTCAAAAAAATGCTTAGATCTTTTCAGCTCGTTTTTTGAAATATTCAGTTTTGGCTTTTGAGAAATGAAAGTTTAGACAAAGCGAAAAGGTGTTGAAGGTTTCTTAAAATTTAATGCTCGATTGTTTTTTTCGAAAACCATAAAATATTTGGCCGATTTAAAAAAAATCAATTATTAAACACTAAATTCATAATTTTTCGTTAATTGTGGAAAATATATACCAAAAGTATTGTAAAACTCTTTATAATTTGTATAATATTCAGAAAAATGATAAATTTTGTAGAAGTTTATTAAAAATTAATGTTCGAATTTTAAAAATTTCAAATGATAAACCTCTAAAACTAAATAATATTCAACATTTTTTTTATATTTTTAGTGAATATTTTTAATTAATTTATTGACAAAGGAAACTATAATAAACGGTGAAAATTCAAAATTTCAATTTTAATTTCATTAAAAAATAAATCTAATAATTTTTTTAAACAAAAAATAATTTTAATTTTCTAAAACAAAAATCTTTTTTAATAGAAAAAATAATTTTTAATTTCGAAAAAAAATTCATTAAAAGGAAATCTAATTCTAATTAATTTATTGACCAAGGAAACTTTAAATAAGCAGTAAAAATTTCAAAATATATAAACGGCTTAATTTTAAATTTAGTCAAAAATAATAATTTTTATTTTCTTTAAACAAAAAAAATTTAAATAAAAAAAACAATTTCAATTTAATTCAGTCGTTTCTTCTTTTCTTTCAATTTAATTAAAACTTTTTATTTTCAGAAAAATTAACATAATTAATATTCTTATAGGAAGCATTTTTAATTAATTTATTGACGAAGGAAACTTTAAATGAGCGGTAAAAATTTCAAAATATATAGCAGACTTAATTTTAGATTTCATTAAAAATTTGTAGAACTATGTTTTATGAACCAAAAATGAGTTTAATTTTCTAAAACAAAAATATTTTTTAATGGAAAAATATTAATTTTTATTTTCAAAAAAAATATATTAGATTTCAAAAAAAAAATTAATTTAATAAGAACTTTAATTTTCAAAAAAATTACTATAATTAATATTCTTATAGAAATATTTTTAATTAATATATTGACTAAAGAAACTTTAAATGAGCATTAAAATTTTCAATACATAATATAGCAGATTTAATTTTAAATTTCATTCAAAAATAAATAAAATATTTTTTTACCAAAAATTTTTTTAATTTTTTAATACAAATATAATTTTAATAAAAATTTTTATTTTCTAAAATCAAAAAAAAATTATTATATTTCAAAAAAGTTCAATTTAATAAAAGCTTTTTTTCAAAAAAAAATTGTTTTATATTCTAAAAAATTATTAAATTTCAAAAAAAATCAACATATGTATGTATGTACATACATAATAATAAAGTTTTTAATTTTTCAAAAACTTAAAATTCTGATATTTAAAAAAAAATATTTTATTAAATAAAAACTTGTTTTAGAGTCCAAAAACTACTTTAAATTTTCAAAAAAAATTTTATTAATTTTCCAAAAAAAAAAATACAAATTTTAATAAAATTTCCCTTACATTACATATTTATATTAAGCATTAACTTTTAAAAATAATTTATTATAAAAAATAATATGCCGAAAAGACCAAATGGCGCTATAATTTTTAATAACATACATATATATTTTTAGAGTTAATTTTTATAAGTAATATATTTTAAGTTCACACTGATAAAAAAAATTGTCAAAATATAAGGCACAACAACACAAATATTAGTTCCTAGTTTCTCAATTGTTTTTGACACAAATGATTAATTAGTGATTTAGTTCAAAAATCCTATTTTAAACATACATACATATAAACTAGTGTAAACCATTTGGTATTTTATTTTAAGCTTGAGAGCAAAACAAGGCACAAAAAGTATTTTGCTAAGTGAAAATTATTTCTGAAAATCTACTCCAAACTTACATTGATATTGCACATAAACGCGTAGAAGACGAATTATATATACTGTGTTGCCTTTATTTAAAACGACACAAGCTTCACAAGTGAGGTTATGTGCGTGAGCATAAAAGCTTGTCTAATAAAGCCTAAAATGGTTTTGAACCAAAGTTAATGTCAGTGAAATATTTAATGACACAGAAATCTCCAAGGTAGACAAACGTTATTTACAACTTTTGAAATGTAGATGAAATATATGAACTATTTTTGAAAAAAATGTAAGAAAACAGGTAACTGTGTATTAATCGATGTATTAACCAATTTGCATATTCTGATGTTAAATAAAAATTAATAAAAAATTATGAAAATTTATGTATTTCTTATTTTACATAAAATTCCAAAAAAAAAAATTCGAGAGGGAAAAGTTAAAATGAAATTAAAACTTCTAGTAACCTCCAACTTTAATATTTATATATGTGTGTAAATACATTAATACTTTACTGCACCGTTATTTATGCATCTACAACCCACATATACACTGCCAGCAATAAAAATGCATGGCTGCACTTGCTTCTACAGTTAAAAAGGTATTTAATGTTTAAGAATTATTCAGCATTCAATACCACCACCTCCCGCTCATTGTTAATATTAATCTTCGGATGTGACAAAAACTCATTCCAGCAAATGTGACGAGTGTTTGTTGACTGGCGAAGTACTTTGTTTGTGTTTGTGTGGTTTGTTTTCATTAATATTTGCGCAAACACTTCGAGTGAGCAAAGGAAAAGATGAAAAATCGTTGCCAAATCGTTGTTTTTGTTGTCTAGCGACTTTTATTTATTGTAAACTCAGTGAACAGCACATAATGCAGTAATGGATTGCATTTTTTGCAGAGTCGGGACAATGGGAATTGATATTTAGGGTATTTTATGTACACGTGTATGTACGAACGTTTCGAAAGGCCTGAGGCACCTGCAGAAAGCTAAGCAAAAAAATATACACATTTAGAAAAAAAGAAGAACACACGTTAATTTCGGCTGCAGGTGCATTTCGTTTAGCATAGGAGGGTATACAAATTTCTTTATTTTGATTTTATCAGTCAGTTTGTATGGCAGCTGTATACTAAAGTGGTCCGATCTAAACAATTTCCTCCGAGATTTTAGCATTGCCCTGAACAATAATCCATGCCGAATTTCAAGAAGATATATTATGAAAAAACAAAAACAGTTTTCTATACAAAAACTTGATTTTGATCGTTCAGTTTGTATGGCAGCTATATGCTATAGTGGTCTGATCAGAACAATTTCCTTAAGTGTTGTAGAGCTGCCTTAAACAATAATTCGAGCCAAATTTTGTAAAGTTATTATTCAAACAAAAAAGTTGTACATATAAAAACTTGATTTTGATCGCACAGTTTGTATGAGAGCTAAGTGCTATAACGGTTCGATATCGGTGTTTTCGACAAATGAGCCGCATTTTGAGGAGAAAAGCACATTTGTAAAATTTCAGATCGATATTTCAACTACTTAGGGACTAGTTCGCGTATATACAGAGAGACGGGCATGATTTAATAGACTCAGCTTGTTACGCTGACCCAGCTTTTCCTTCTATGTGTTACAGATTTCGTGGAAAACTTAAAAAATCTTGTTTACGGTATAATGATGATGATAAAATGCCGAGTCGATTTTTTCTCATTGGTTTTTTAAATGAATTTTTCTTTGACCTTCTTTCAGTAACAGATCACATAAAACACTAAAATATCAACCGGATAATAAAACGGTCTCTTTTTGTTTTAGTTAACTATAATATATTTTCAAAACTTACAAAATATAACAAAATCGAAAATAAATTACTTATTAACTATGTTTGTTCTTCATTGGTTTGACTCTTTTCCTTGTATTTATGCATTTTTAAATCCATTTCCAGCCAGGATTTTACAAATTTTTCGTATTCACGTTTGCTGCGACACACAATAACTAAGCTTGTGGGACGGCAACCGTACGATTTAAGTTCTTCTATACGTTGCTTAGTTGTTTCCAAGCCGTGACATAGAATACGTGGTACATTCGCGATTTCATGTCGCGTGAAGCCAGCTTCGTTTAGCAAATAATCAAGTACTTCTTTTATCTGCAAAATGAAAAATGTCATGTACTGAATGTCAGTGAATTATTGATTGGTTACCTTTGTTACGCGCACGCGCATAACAGCTGGATGTCTTTCCATTATGCATTTCATAGTTTCGACATCGAATTCCAAACGTTCAGCTACATATTCGACTACATTCTTTTTGTCACCCAACACAGCGAGTTCGTCTAAAGTAAGCTTAAAGGATCTGTTATTCATGCGAATAACAAATCGTGAAGCAAAATAATTTTCAACCGCACAGAACACGTTTTAGGCATATTTCCACTTACCTTTGCAATATGGGTTCTGGGCAACGTACCATCCATGGCATAATCTTATCTTTTTTAGCACGTTTTGCACGTTCCAAACGCAATTCCACAGATTTTGGTGTGTAACGAAAAGCCCAAAGATCTTTCAAAATATTTATTGAAGACACATTGTAGTTTATCATGTGCTTAAGATTCTGCTCTAACATTTCAAAAGGCATTTCCAAAATAAACAAACGTTTTGATAAATACTTTGTCACTAACTTTGGGTCTGTATTTAGTAGTTCGCTGATGTAATAAACACGATTTCCTTGTGGTATAACTTTCGATTCTGAATTCATAATTGATACCAACTTTCGTAGACGCGGTAAAGTCAAACGCAGAAAAGGCACAAAGTGATTAATATCACGTACCGGAAGTGTACGTATAATCGTTAATTTGTCTTGCAAACGCACTAAGAAGAAATTTCACTAAATTATTTAAAACAAATATATAAAGTTTTTGTAGGTGCAAACCTTTGTCGATCGTTAATATCCATGGATAGCTTAGGAAGCTTTCTTTTGTTACACCTTCAAGACAAAGCAACTCTAATGCCCGTACGAGGGAACGTTTGTGGAAAGTTTTTTTGACCACTTCATCTTTCATAATACGTTCGACATCGTTATCCGTTAGCCGATAGCGCGTACGTAGTGCTTCAACAAGAATATAGCGTCGCGGTTTTTCGTGCTCTAAGCAATATTCTACAATATAATCACGTTCATTTCCTCGTGGAGAATCCAACTGACTTGGGTCAGGGGTAAATGACGAATCGGCGTTTTTGTTGTTTTCTACAGAAGATTCCCAGTTGTCATGAAGGCGCGTAACACTACTCAGCGATAAATGATTAGCGGGATATACTACGAATTTTCGGCAAACACAGTGAAATGTATTGTTAGTGATATTCGTAGATCTCGGTGTTTGAAGCACTAAAATACGTTGAAAATTTCTCAGCACTTGGCTGTACATATTTTTGCGAATTTCTCAAACTTTTATATCAATTAAAAGAATAATCACTTATAGAATAACGTTTCCTCCAAAAGGAATTTGGCACAGCTGTAAAATCAGCTGTGAAATTTTGGCATTGCCAACTACCTTTTATATGATGTGACAAGGCAGATGATCTTACTATTTATCGAATTTTATTAAATAGTTGTGAAAAAAGATATAATTGTTGTTTTAGGAAAACAAATACCCGTTTGGGCTTATACATTTTGTTTAGTTGTAATCCTCTTGCACAAATTTAATTATTTGAATTTAGTATGTATTCGATAAAAATTAAAAATATCGATAGTTTGGAGTACAGCTATCAATTTGAGTTTTGATTCAAATCAAATTGCATGTGATTTTTGTTTTTGTTTTCGTGTACAGCTGCTTAACTGTTCCAATTAACTATTACCGCGTTTTTCATCAAAAATAACACTATTCTGTAAAATAACTTAAAACTATCTTAATATTTTTTTTTATTATTATTCCTTTGATTAATAACATATTCTAAAATGGGTTATGATATGTGTTCCAACCGCTGCTGCAATGTTTGTCTTCTAATCGAGTTGGACAAGCAAGTAAGAGGAGCCTTGCCCTCGAAGAAACCACTAACAACAAGATTACAGAAATGCAGCGGCTGCCAACTGGTACTGTATTGTAGTCAACAACATCAACGTCTTGATTGGCCGCTTCACCGTGAATTCTGCCGAGGCATTAGGAAAATTATGAATACCTATAAAATAAAGCACCCGTTTCTACTAAGTGGTCAACCTCACAATATATTTACTATGGAACGAGCTATACTACAAGTAAAATACTTACTTAAAACAAACCTAAAACGAAAACTGGAATTCCACGAAGAAGAATTAACTTCTTTCCCAGCACATTGTGAAGTGTGTTACAGTTTTGAAGGTCTGCGTAGTTGTAATCGCTGTTTTGGTACTTCCTATTGTTCCTCTCAACATGCCGCCGAGGATCTTGAACGTCATAAAAAACGTTGTAGTCAACTGCAAATATATTACTGTCCATATAAAGTGCAAGCCCGGATTTATCCCGACAATCTTTTGGGTGAATTGGGTAAACGTGTGCCAGATTTATTGAAAACCGATATAACTGGCGCTATTGAATATATATTTTCAAAAAAGCTACCTGCAAAGCCAACAGCCTCAATGGAAAACTACCAAACCTTCGCTACTGTAGGAGACTTTAGTTGTATTGGCACCATTTTGTTCGCACTCCAATTCATTGATGTGGATACAGTTAATGCCAAAAAATTTGTAATTTTCATCTTGGGCGCTACAGTGGAACAAGACTTTTGGTTTCTTCAAATACATACGAAGTGGTTTTTCTTACAATATCCAAACTTTACCAGATTGGAACTATATTTTATTGGACCTGATGTTTTGGGCGCAGCTAAACGTGAATGCACTTTTAATTATAAGGTCAGAATAGATTTTTTAAGCTAATGTTACCACATAAATATTTATACTAATGAAATCGATTTCAAACATTCCTACAGGGTGCCGACCGTACTGTTTTATATGTGAGCCATCGCATGCTTTTTCAAGATTTTGCTAAAACTAACTCTATTAAGCCATCAATAATTTGTATCTTCAATTGCGGTTTCTCTGAACATGCTCCTGAGACCATTGAAGAACAAAAGGAACAAAGTCTCCTTGGTGTGCCAGGTGATTCCTGCGCAAGCAAGGATACATGGTCCGGTGGCATTTTACAATTGATAAAAAGCCATAATACACCAATCATATTTACCTCATTAACACGCGTGGAAGCAGATTTGGATTTTTGTGCTGTTAAACGTGTAGCTTTAAGAAATGGCATAGAGACGCGCATAGAACGGATATTTGATGTAAAGGTGAATCCTTATCGCGATATCCGTCCATTACGTAACTGGCAGCGAGAAAATGATGATGACATATTCTATCGAAATGGATATGTGCAAGGGTTTATAACGCATCTCATGGAGTAGGACTGTGCTGCAACTGATGTGCATTAAGTATGCATAATTCATGCAATTTTGTATGAATTTTATTTTATCTAAACACTATGCCTGCAACGCATTTATAATATATACTCTGTTAAGCATGAATAAATATTTTTATATTAGCTGTTAAGTATTTAGAGTAAAAGACTGCGAATTTAATTATACATTAAGCACATTGTAATAATATATATACGAACTACAAGATGTAAGTTTTATGACGATTTTTTAAATAATATATTTTGTGTTTATTTAATATATACAAGTATGTTTGTGCAAAGAGCTATATAAATGTTTCGCTTAATTTTGAGTAATAAAGTTTACGTATCATAAAATCCTTTCATTTATAATTTTGGTTGAGTGGGCTTATTGGGAGTTATAATCGCATCGTTGATTATATTTATGTTTTGAGTGACATAAAAAAGGTTAAGAGGTGTCAGATATAGCATTTATCACCATACGTCCTTCTTACATTCACACGTTAATCTCTTTTAGTGTGCGACGCACCCACTGACCTCCTTCCTTTGCCAAGGTAGCAACAAAACGCACAGTGCCCTGATAACCAGCTGGTATCCAAGAAAAGTCAACACTTTTGAGCGGACCCTCCTCTTGAGTTTCCGCATGCAAGATCGTATCCTGTACAAATAAAAATCTTAAATATTTCCAATATTGTATAATATTCATGAGTTGGCACTCACATCCAAATTCTTGCACGCCATAGTTTTGGAATTATGCTCATCGATAATTTGAAATCTGCCCACTGGTGCACCACTGAGATCTTGTGCTTGTATCGCAAAGCCTGAAAAGCCGCCATTGCCGCCGCTTAAACGTAGCTGGAATTTCTCCTCATTTGCATTGCTATTGTCTTCGGCTTTGGGCAATGTTTGCGGCGGTGGCGCTTGATGTTGTTCGACACTTCCGTAATGGCAAAAGTCCGGTGGCAGAACTGTTGAAGCGTAAAGGATTGTGGGTATTGTTAGGCAAAATGCAATCAAAAGCACGCGAAACATTTTTTACAAATTTTAATTTTGTGGTATTAAGAAATTTAATGGAAATAATAAAAAATTTTTGTTAACCAAAATTTGGATCTTTTCTTTTAATTTTGTTAAAAAATTAATGACTTTTTGTATGTGCCTATATGAAATAATTGTTTTGACTTTGTTTTGAAGTGCAATGCGTTACATTTATAGTGCCAACAAAGTAATTTCTACAAACTAAAATAATTTGCAAATATGATTGTTAACAAAATATAATTTTTTATAAAATGGGATTATTTTAGTTATGGATGTTCTTGGTTAAATCGAGTATATAAAGCTTGTGGCAAGGCCTTAACAGCAATGACCTGATGGAAATGAATGAATATGGTTATTGAAGATAAAAATCAGAAAGATTAAAAATTCGAAAATTCGACCGAGGGTCGTAGTTATGAAGGCAGAAATTATTTTAGGGACCTCGGAACCATTTAAATTCCAATCGAAGAGCACAAGTAGTTCAATTATTTACAGGTTACCCTTTAACTTATATTTATTACATCTCAAAAATATTTGTAAAGACAAAAATATTACTCGCTATTGTGGCAAAGCGGGGGTACTGCTACATAAACACCTCCAGACCGTTTACCAGTATAATCGATGGAATGGGTCCGGACAATGAATGTCAACTCGGAAGCACGCGTATGAACTTTCAAAATAAGATTATTGTTTTTGTGCGGTAAAATTCTGTTGAGTTGATAGTCTTATGCCGGATAAAAAATCAGGGTCAATTTTAGTTATGTACGTAGATCCAAAATATTTGGTTATTGAACAGATGAAGATTTTTGTTACTTACCGATCCAAAATAACCCCTTGGCCGTGCCGTTTCCGTTAACACCCTGTGCTGTGCTGTGGTGGTAATTCTGTATTGACGGGGTCAGACCAAAGACCAAAGGGAGAGGGGTGTCAAATCATTGGGGTTAGGTCGTAATTCAGTCACAGAGATCTTTCAGACCTAGCGAAACCTGATGATATTAAACAACAACAACAAGATTATACTAATATCGTCCCAATAACAGCCCGATATAACAGCAGATCCATAATTTTTTTTTATGGAAAGTTGATCGATCTTCTCTCAAAATAATAATAACACACAAAAGTCCTTTTATCACACAAAAATACTTTACAGTTTTATTTCACATCTTTAAATTCTACAAATGTTGTTTTAGATTTTATGTAAATTTGTAAAAACGAATATTTTTCTTATCAAAACAAAGTAAATGCAAGTTAAAAATTTAAACCTCGACCTCCTTGAGCACCTTACGGATCCAATAGGTGCCACCGTCTTGAGCAACAGTAGCTACAAATTTCACTTTACCCTTATAACCTGCTGGATCCCAGTCGAAAGCTACGCTCTTAATGGGACTATCATGCGGAATCTTCTTGTGGGTAAGTGTGTCCTGAAATAGTAAAAACAAAGTTAAATTAAATGTTTATCACATCATTAATTTTTTTTTTTTTTGTATTTTGGCACTCACATCAGCACCGCCGCAAGTTAACGTTTGGGATTTAGTGCCCTCGACCACTTTGAATTTACCCACTGGCTTATCGTTGGCATCACGTGCCTGCACCGCGAAGCCCAAGAAACCACTCGAGCCGCCAAGTGTCAGTGAAACTTTGCCATTCTGTGCCTTGCTGTCGCCCGAGAAGCTATATGGGACCGGCGAGCTCTGGCCATCGACACCGTGTTCGGGGGTCAAACCGTTAGAGCAGATGTTGGTGGGCGCACCGGCTGAGTAGCTGTAAGCGGGCGCGGCCAAACAGGCAGTAAGCAGCAGCAAGCGGAACATATTGACAGGTGTTAAGCTGTGAGAAAAACAACGAGTTAATGAGTTAGAGTGTAATTTATGTAAATGAATTGCTTATAAATAAAAAAAGGAGGTTTTGTATGTCATTAGAAGTTATTTACTGTTTTGCAATACATTTATTCAGCTAATAGTTGCCGGTTTACTTCTTTTTATTACTTGTATGTTGATTTGTATGTGTATGTGTGTGTTTTTCATTAATATTTATTATCTGTTGCTTAACTATGGTCCACCAGCACCCATCGCTCATGGCAGACGTCAATTAGCGCCGTAATTAAGGGGAACATATTTTGTGAAAAAAGCAACAATAAAATGTAAAAAACAAAAACAATATGAAATGCAAATATATGCGTCACGTTTAACATAAAAACATTTTCCATGCAAAACCGTAAAGTAAATGTAAATGCAAACTTACTCACACATACTTATATTGTTTATGTGTATGCATGCATACTTATATCGTAAAATGTCAGTATGTAGGAAAAATATGAGTCCCTATTGGAAATATGAAACATAATGACAGTTAACTGTTCACAAATTCGAATTGCACAAACTCTCCCATTGTATGTGTTTAATTGATTATTAAAAGAGGGAAAGAAAATGATAAAATACCGAACTAGACTTATCCTGCTCATTATACCGTCAATATAACGGTAACCATTTAAGGGAATATATTCACTTACAAGTCAGAGAAAATGCAGTTTTTGTGAGCTTTTTTGTTGAAACGTTTCATTTATGTAAGGGGCGTGATATTAAAAAGAAACCCATTTTTTTATACTTCGAAAGTGTACACCTTTAAAAATAACATACTAAAATTCTAAAAATGGAGGATGGAAAAGTTCTTTGAGCGCCATTCTTTTAATAACGACCACTGCAAACGTATTAAAGACTACGATTTAAGGGCATGCACCTGGAATGACCGGTCCCTCGTAAGAGTAGACGAGTATGTCTTTGTGGCCATATGAAGGAGCGCAAATGAATAATGGCATTCACCCCGGTGCATGAATGTCTATCCACAATCCACATCAAAGAGAAGTTCTCCAAGATATGCTAATTTGCCCCTCCTCTCCGACGGAAGAGAGAGAGGTCGAAATTCGTGAGTAAGTAGAGCTTGAGAAGCTGGCCGACAGAGGTAATGCTCGAAAATTCTACGAAAAGATGCGGCGACTAACAGATGGTTTCAAGACCAGTGCATACTCTTGTAGAACCCCGAGAGCTGATCTAGTGACTGATGCCCAGAGCACACTAAAATTATAGAACACACGATTTTAAAGCCGCCTTCGACCGCACGAAAAGGAGTTGCCTGTATGCCGCTATATCTGAACTTGGTATCCCCGCAAAGCTAATACGGCTCTGTAAGCTGACGTTGAGCAACACCAAAAGCTTCGTAAGGATCTGCAAGGACCTCTCCGAGCTGTTCGATACCAAACGAGGTTTCAGACAAGGCTACTCTCAATCGTGCGACTTCTGCTTTTGGAGAAAATAATACGAGCTGCAGAACCAAACCGAGACATTCCCGTCCTGTTATATGGTGCAGAGGCGATGACAACATCTGATGAGTAGGCGTTACGAGTTTTCGAGAGAAAGGTTTTGCAGAAGATTTATGGTCCTTTGCGCATTGGCAATGGCGAATACCGCATTCGATGGAAGGATGAGCTCTAAGACATTGACATAGTTCAGTAAATTAAGAGACCGCGGCTACGCTGGCTAGGTCTTGTCGTCCGAATGGATGGAAACATTCCAGCTGTGAGAGTATTTGACGCAGCAGTCACCGGGGGAAGCAGAGGCAGAGGAAAATCTCCACTCCGTTGGAAAGGCCAGATGGAGAGGACCTGGCTACACTTGAAATATCCAATTGGCGCCAAACAGCGAAAAGGAAGAAACTCTGCTATATCAATTTCGTCGACGGTATTTTTATTCTCTTCCAAAATCAATTCAGTGGTTATGAGACTTATTTGAAATATGTCTGTATGTATGTAACGTTCGTGGCGTTGCCATTTCCAACTGGGTAGCTGCTGTATGTGAATACTAATTTTTGGTTAATTTAGGTAGTGGTCAAAGAGACCTTGGCTTAGTATAAAAATATAAATATATATATGAATACAAAACCAGTTGAACAGTTACTTGGATGGTTTTTCCAATTTTTTGGTTTTGTAGCAAGATATTCTAAATTTTGAGAGCAGCAAAAAATGGCAAAAATCATTTTTACGTTTTAAAATCGAATGTTGATATTTAAAATCGGTTATACGGTCTTCTTCTTCTTCTTTACTGGCGTAGAAACTGCTTAATCAATTATATTAAAAATTTATATATTTTAAAAATGTTGCCAAAAAAAATAGTGATATTTTTAAAATAGTAGTTCGAAAACTTAAAAAATACAATTTTGATGTTATTGTTTAAAAATAAAAAATAGGTTATGTTGTATGTTATGCAGAGTATATTAAATATATTTTTTATTTTGCTATAGAACCGTAAACACAAGCATTTTGAAGACAAATTAAGCTTTTTTTAGCAAATTTAAGCTAAATTAAAAATTTTTAATTTATTTTTTATTATTTATTACTATTTTTTTCTATTTAATTGTTTCTTAAATCATACCCAATTTTTTATCACAATCTCCATCATTTCTTATAATTTACATGCATCTCGTCTTTTACTCGATTTTTTGTCTTTTTTGGGTTCATTTCATGCTGTTTACAATTTTAATTTTTAACCAGTTGCATAACAAACGGCTTTAATTGGCTTTTGGTGACAAAACAGGTTATAAATTTTAGTAGCAATTTTTATTTCAATTACTTCTGCTGTTAATTACCGTTGAATATAAATTGCATGAGCTTTTTATGTGTCTGTATATATGTAGATTTTTATCTATTTTATTGAAATCAGGCTGTGGTAATAGCGAGGTGACATAAATGATTGAGCCGTGTTCACTTAAATGCCGATAATTGCTAGAAATTGTTGCTGTGATATTTAAATTGTAACTGGTGATTTGATTCAATTTGTAGAAGTGGTGTCGTAAATTTTATATTGCTATTTAATGTTCTGTGATTGCTGCAATTAAATTTTCATTTGAAAGTCGTGCAATAACAACAACACTAACATTCTGAGTAATTTATGCGATGCAATGAGGAAGAAATTACACAGGTTTCCAAAAGAAATAACAATGATGTCGACTTTGCCTTAATGAGTTCTAATGACTTTCACTTTTCAGTTGTTGTAATGACAAACTACTGTTGGCAGGTCCAAGTTAGACGTAAATAAGTTCTAAATTATCTATTTTTTTATTAATAAAGGGTGCTCCAAAACACGTTGTAAAAAATATTTTAAAAATTAATCCATTAATTTGAACCCTTTGAATCAAAATCGAAGTATTTTACCTGTAGATCTGAAATTCTTTGCAAAAAGGCATTAAAAAATTTTAAATTGAAAAAATTAAAATTAACCTAAAAAAATTAATTAGTATAAATGAAAAATTTAAATGATTCATATTAATTTAATAGTGGTTTTAAATTATATTATTTTTTATAATTGAATTAATTGAATTTGATAAAAAGTATATTATTTTTTATAATTTAATAAATTGAATTTGATAAAAAGTTAATTTTCTTCAAACAATTATTTTAATTAGTTTGTTTGATTTGCTAAATATTAAAAGATAATTAAAAAATCATTTAATTAAAAATTTAAACATTTTAAGTAATTAATATTAATTTAAAAATAATATTAGAAAAAAGATTTTAATTTCAAATTTTGTTTTATTAATTATAAATTATTTATTTTATAACTACAACTTTTTTTATAAATTACAAATTGATTATTTTAATAATTTTTTATGAATAATTTTATTTTATTTCTTGATTTTGTAATTTAGCTAAATCGATTAAATCTGCACAAATTGATTAGATAAAAAGTTAATTTCTGCAAATTAATTATTTTAATTCATTTTTATCAATTTAATATAAACAAAACATTTTTTTTGTAATTAAGCTAAAAAAGTAAACTCCAAATTATTAAATGATAATTAAAAACCATTTAACTAAAAAATTAAGAATTTGAAGTAATTAACTTTAATTTAACATTAGTGCAATATTATTTAAATTTTTATGAGCCAATTTAATTTAATTTAAAAAAAGTTTATTTAAATTTTTTAAATTCATTTAATTAACAACAATTTAATATTGATTTTGTTTTATTAATTAAGAATTAATTATTTTAGTAAATTTTTATGATTTAGCTAAATCGATTAAATTTGCAAAAACTTTTTATATATGTATGTACATACATACATTTGTATACGTACATACATATGTATATGTATATAATTTAAACAATAATTTTATTAGCGGTCATAATATTTCTCAAACTAATTTAATTCCATTTAAAAAATAATAATAATAATTTTATTTAAATAAATTCGCTAAATCAACTTAATTTACGAAAAATAATTAATATTTATTATTTTCATTTAAAATTAATAAGTCTTAACAATTATTAGATAATTTAATTTAAATTGAAAAAGTATTTCATCAAAAAATAATAATTTAATTAAGTAAAATTAGTTAAATCGACTTAATTAAAAATTTAATTATAATTAAAAAAGAATAATTTAACTAAAAAAGTAATATTTCAAATATTTATTATTAACCCAATATAAGTCTTGATTGATTTCCAATTTTCATTAGCTAACATAATTTAATTTAATTTAATTTAAAAAAATATTTTAATTAAAATTAATTAGAACATAATATCAATTTAATATTGGTTTCATTTTATTATCATCTTTTTTATTTATTTAGCTAACTTATCTTAATTTGTAAAAATTAAAAGTGTGTTATAAATATTAATTAAAATAAAATTAAGAATATTTTGAAATAATTTTTTTTTTCATATATATTAATTTGTTCCTTTTTTACATTCGCCTTATTGTTTTATAAATGCTATGTTCTCAAATTTTATTAATTTATTTAATTTCACGCCTAATTATTCGTCTAAATTGGTTAACTTTATAATTAGCTAACAATTATGCTATTGATAAAATACTGTTGACAATTAGCTATTTTACTCCCATCAACAGCGCGTAATTAAATGTGCATGCACAAGGCTAACGCTGATTGGCATCAACAACATTTTGATAATGACAGTGTCTGTGACAACATTTCTGCTTGTTTCAAACGAACAACATAGCCATACACACATATACATATGTACATATACCTATATCTACACACGTTCGCTTCGTCTAAGCATCAATATGTTTAGAGGAAAAGAAATAAGTTTGCTTTTTGACCACATATTTACATTTCGACATAATGTCAACGGAGCTGCATGTCACCGCAACTTATAATTTATTACACAGCAACACACATACACACATACATGCATGCATAAATAATAAAAATACAATTTAACAACCAAACATTGAAAATACATTAATTATTTTTCAACTCCATAAATATAAAACAGAAATCAGCGTTTAACTCTGGCCTTGTCCACACAACAAACAAAAGACTTAAGCAACAAACTTCGCGCGAACAAAAATATTTTTTTTCTATTCTTTGAACATAGATCGAGCAATGGTAAAGAACTATTAGTGTATGAGTATGAGCGAAAACGTGCTTATGCATGTAGGAGCAGCACACAACACGAGATGTTGGGGGCGCTGTCTCGGAGCATATGCATATACATACATACATACATATGTATACACACATACAACATTGTGCTCGACATTTGTAAGCGTATTATTTATATATTTATATATTTATATTTACCGCTGTTTATTAGCGCGTACAAGCATTAAAAAACATTCAAACACACCAGTTTATGTTTTTTTATCAAAGTTTCTAGTGAAATCATAAAATATGGTGACTCGTTTACGCTACTGCAGAAATACAAAGAGCAAATAGAACCGAAAGAGCGGTACAAAACACATAAACAAGCGGCGAATTGATTATAAAAATTAAGTTTTTTGTGGAAAACTTTTTTGGGTAAGCAATTTTGGCAACCAAAACGTAGCTGAAAATTCAGTGTGTGTGTGGCTGTGTGTGTTTAAATTTTGAGTTATGGCTTTAAAAGTGGTTGGCTTAAAAATTAGTTATTGGCATTTTAAAGGCCAAAGCAGCAAACCAGCATTGAAATATTAGTGGAAAAATATTTTTTTAATTCGGCTTAATATGTGCTTACGAAAATGAGGTTATGTAAACATTAATTTGTAAGTATCTTTGAGGTCGTTTGTTTGGAAAACACTTTACTAAAATATTCTAGACACTAGCTTCAAGGTATCAATGTATGATATTGATATTTTAAAATAATAATGGACTCAAAGAAAGAGAGGGAGAGAGATATGGGCCGTTCCCACGACAGTCGGGTCTACGTAACCGGAACGAACCCGAATTTTTATCCGGTAAAGCACTATCAACTCGGCAGAATTCTGCCGCTACGACAACGACAGCGATTATAGATATTTGTTTGGAAAAGTCGGAAATTTATAATAAAAATTTTTTCCGCTTAAATCCACTGAAACTAAAAGACGGTTCGCACCAAAACTTAAGAAATTTGTTTCAGGATAAGGTTGTTTATTGTTCTTTTAACAGCAGCTAAGTAGTTCTCAAGTAGTTTGAGAAACGCTGCTATCATCCTAGCCCTTGACAGGATATTTTATGTACATTAGGGAAATGTAGATCTGACTGTCACAAGTTCGAAGAGATCACTTTTATTGCAATAACAAATCTCTACGATTAGTGTACAAAAAAATGTATATTAAAAAAATCAGAAAAAATGTTTAAGAACAAAAATACTTTAAAATTTAAAAAATTAAAAATTATTAAAAATATAAAATTTAATTTAAAAAATATTTAATATATAATGTTTTTTCAATACTTTTTATTTAATTTTTCTTATAATTTTTTTAAAGATTTAAATATTTTGTAAATTTATTAATATTTTCAAATTTTTTTATTAAATTGTTAAATTTTTAATATACATATTTTTTTCTTTTAATTTTTTAAATGTTTTAAATATTTTTGTAAATTTTTTTATTCTTTTATATTTTTCTAAATTTTTTTTAATATAAATTTTTCGCTTAAATTTTTTATTATAATTTGTTTTAAAATATAAAATAAAAAAAAAAAATAATGAATGTCTCTGCTTACTATGTCATGGATGGACTTAAGCTGGCTCTACTGTAGCTGAGTCATGTCATTGCATCCATTTATGGTAGACTACTTTATATGCAAACTCAGAAGGGAGTGAGTGTGTAAATACCATTCCCATTGGTAATGTGAAACCTAGCTGGAAGTCAGCAATGGAAAGAATCGGACTGGGATATTAGTACCAATGCCAGTGGAAGACGATGCTGCTACGACCTAAAGGCACAGCGATCCCTTAAACTGTGTCTCCAACGGTCAGACTTCCAATGCAACGGAAGAAGGTAGCGATATTTGTAGTACTACTGCCAACCGAGCTTTACAGCGTACGGTTATCACAGTATATGGTTATAGTACTATTGCCAAGACAGCGCACGAGTGCCACAGTACATGCTTACTCGATCTAAGAATACGCTGAGAGCATAAATAGGGAAAAGCAAAAAGAGCTTCTTCGCTCTTTGGAGCAGGCGATTGAAGGTTCCAATTTTGCCAACAAGAGAGGACCCCGAAATAGCCAAGCAAGGAGGAATTGAAGGAAAAAACGCTGTTCATGGCGGCGGTCGTGGCACCAAGGAAACAATGGAGCACCTCTCACGCACTTGTCTCGCCCTAGCAAAGTAACGCTCCAATATTTGTGAGCCCCCCATCGCTAAGGACAAAAACTGATCTATGCGTGGCTCACGAGCGTACCGGATAAACATAACGTAACCTAATTTTTGAAAAATATTTACAATTATAATAGCTAACTTTTGAAAAGTATGTTGGAATTACCTCATAAAAATATAAAAAAACAATTGGTAATGATATAAAATGCTTCACTGTGCTTGAAATTACCTTTTTTTTTTAAGATATTACCAGAAGGCCGGTACTAAAACACTTAAACTGCGCAATTTCATTACAAAGAACTATTTTTGAAGTACAGTTTTTAATTACATTTATTTTTTTTTTTTGTGAAGAAAATTTGGTTTGTTTTCGCCATATCTGCCTGTCTGTCTATATATGCGCGAACTAGTCCCTTAGTTTTTGAGATATCGATCAGAAATTTTGTTCATGTCCTTTTATGTCGTAAAAGCGGCTCATTTGTCAAAACCGCCGAAATCGGACCGGTATAGCACATAGCAGCCATACAAACTGAACTATCAATATTAAGTTCTAGTATGGAAGGATTTCTTATTTGACAAGATATCGTTTAGTTTTGTTCAAGATAGCGCTATAATTTACGAAGAAATTGTTCAGTTCGGAACACTATAGCGTATAGCTGCCGTACAAGCTAAATGATCAAAATTGACTTCTTGTATGGAAAACATTTTTATTTTAGCACATATCTTCATCAAATTTTAAAAAGTTTTTTCTCTAAAACAGTTCAACAATCTACAAATACGTTTTTCAGATCGGATCACTATAGCATATATGTAGCTGCCATACAAACCGAAAGATCAAAATCAAGTCCTTGTATGGAGAATTTTTTTATTCGGCAATATATCTTTATGAAACTGGACATAGAGAATTACCAAAGATAACGGTATATTCTCCCAATAAATTGTTCATATCGGACGACTATAGCATATAGCTGTCATACAAACTGATCGCTAAAACTCAAGCGAATGAACTTTGTATACCCTTTTATACCATATGAAATGCCTATAAAAGGTATTAACATTATTAATTGTTGTTTTATTTTTTTTTCATACACGATTCAAACGAATTATTTTAAAATTCAATTGCTTTGCCACAAATTAAACATAAATCTTATCAATCTTATCTCACACTGTAAGGACATTAACAGAAAATAAATAAAATAACACAACACTTCAATGCTCAAATAATGAATATTTGAAGTTTTCGTACCTTCAATACTATGCACCGTGCGAAAATGGAATAAACTCTGCGTGAACTTTGCTAATAAAGCGATAAACTGACAATAAGCTCAAAATTCTATTCCATACTCGTATTTATACAAAAACGGCATGGCACACGGCGCACAGCTGCTTTGTGCAGAACAAAATTTGAACTACGGAAATCGTGTATGAACGTATATGCACATATGTACATGTATAGATGTGTATGTTCACAGATTTGTACAAAGTAGTGTCGTTTGTGGATTTTCAGCATTTGGTCCACGAATGAACTCGGCGCTACGAAGCGCACATATATGTACATATGTATATCTATAAAGCTCTAGCCATATTTTACAATGTTTTATTTGTTATTGTTTGTATGCAAAAAAGTTCGACACGAAATAGAAAAAATTGTAATTATGGAAACAATCGATTGTTTAAGCGGCGATTTAAAAAAAAAACAGAAGAAAACGAATCTGAACTTGTGTTCAACTCTACATACATATGTACATGTATATGTATTTCAGTGTTTATGTATGCAGATAAATTTATGTCTGTAAATAAAAAAGTTTTACCTTTATCTTGAGTAGCGTGACCGGTATTGATTAATTACACTGGTAAGCGGGTCAAAATTCTGCAAAATACAGAAAACTAGATTTTTCTTTGATATTTAAATATGCAGGCGCCTAAAGAGTGCGGCTAATTTGATAAGCTTTGAAAAATTTAATTAATTAGATTAAATGAGAAACAGTGGAATGGATACTCACACTCACTTCTTCATCTTTATTGGTGTAGACACCGCTTACGCAGTTATATACGATTTTACAACAACGCGCCAATGCTTCTTCCTCTTCGCTATGTGGCACCAATTGGAGATTCGAAGTGTAGTGAGGTCCCTATCCACCTGTCCTTTCCAACGGGGTGGAGGTCTTCTTCTTCTTCCTCTGCTTCCCCCGGCGGGTACTGCGTTGAATACTCTCAGAGCTGGAGTGTTTTCATCCAAAGGACCATAAATCTTCCGCAGAACTTTTCTCTAGAAAACTCTTAACGTCGACTCATCAGATCGTCCATGCCTCTGAACCAAATAGCTGGAAGGGGTTTATGAGTGACTTAAAGAGTTTGGTCTTTGTTCCAAGATAGACGAAATTATCTACGATTTCGAAGTTTTGACTGTCAACCGTGACATGGGAGCCTAGTCGCGAGTGCGACGACTGTTTGATGACAGAAGATATTTCGTCTTGCCCTCGTTCAGACCCATTTGCTTCGCTTCTTTATCCTACTTGGAGTAAGCAGAACTAATGACGCGCTTGTTATGGCCAATGATATCGATGTCATTGGCGTACACCAGTGCATGCACATTCTTGTAGAAAATTTTTCCTTCTCTATTCAGATCTGCAGGTCGAATTATTTTCTCCGGCTGTAGATTGAAGAAGTCGCACGATAGCGAGTCGCTTTGTCGCGTTTGGTACCGAAGGGCTCTGAGAGGTCCTTCCTGATCCTGAAGAAACTTTTGGTATTACTCAACGTCAATTTAGACATTGGCTTTCGGCGATACCAAATTCAGACATAACAACATCTTTACACGAGTCTTTTCCAAGATTTGGCTCATGGTGAATATCTGGTCAGTTGTTGATATTCCAAGACTGAATTAATACTTCTCGACAGAGAAAACATTCAGGTCGTCTGTTATGCAGACAACCTCACTGTCCTCTGTTCGGGTATGAATCTTAATCGCCTAACCCGGCTCATAGAAAGACTTGAAGACAGAAATCTGACTTTTCACAAGAAATACAAAAATTTCGAAATTCAATCTTACCTCTTTAAAGGATGGAACTGTTGTATTTTCGGACTCTATGAAATATTTAAGAGTCTTCCGAGATAAAAAGCTAAGCTAGAATACATTGAGAGCAAGTCCATCAAAGCCCTTCGAGCCTGGATCTCTTGCAGAAGACCCATTGCCACAAAGTGTGGTTTTCGACCCCATATAGTCTATTGGCTTTCCGCCTATATATTAGTATGAGTACCGTTGTATGGTGGATGGCATTTTCGAAAAAGTAACAGGTGCAACGGTCTAGCTTGCTGAGGATTACGGGCGCAATGAAAACTATGTGCCAATACTCGGTTAACATTAAATGAAAACACAGACGAGCTGGTCCGCTCGGAGGCATCTGGAGACACAGTTCTCCTAAGCCGCCCGAGGTACACTTCAGGTCTTAGGACACTCGTAACACAGGGCATACCATAAAGTAACTTTGGGGTACTGTTGATGATGGACAGACCAAAAAGCCCTTACTCCGAGGCTCCTAAGGGAGCTTAGTAATATAATAGGGGTTATTACAGGGCACCTATCCTTAAGATCACACTTTCAGAAAATGGGAAAAAGTGGAGTCGGCGGAATGTAGAACATGCGCGCAAGATGATGAGACGCTGGAACATGATCATTAAATTGAAGCATTAAATTTTACTATATCTTATTTATTTACTAAATTAAATGCATTTTCAAAAAATAATTACAAAAAAAAGTTTGTTTTTTACTTGCTAACCCCTTAGTTTAGACATTTTTTAGTAACTATATTTAGAAAATTGTAACATAAAAAACAAAAAACATTTTCAATAATTTTGTTTCCCCTTTAATGTAAAATAATATAATAAATAAATATGTTTTTAACTTTAGCAACAATAAAAATAAATAATTTTCTTTCCAGAACATGCTTGATAATTACAATAACAATGTTTCACGTTCTAAAATACACCTACTATAGCTAAAGGTTCTTCATCTGCTGCTTAAATCCTTTCGCATTGCAACTAAGTAAAATAGATGAAGCTGAAAAACACTTGTGAACTGCAGAGAAGCGACGCATTTTGAAGTATTTTCAGCTGAGCCTTTGGTTGATTGAATTTTTGAATTTACATAAGATACTGCGATAAACCGTTTTGCCATCTTTTCCAGAACCAAGCTCTTTCCTTTTCAATTCCTGAAATGTATAAAAACATAAGGGTAAATATGTATAATAGATATATGTACATATGTATGTAAAGTTTAGTTTTACCTCCACCTCAATCCAGTTTAAGCCTTCAATGCGCAACTCACAGGTGGGTCTCGTTGGCGCATGCCAAGAATGCAAGAGAACTTGATCGGACTCTTGGCAACAGCCAACCATGTGAATAGTTTTCAATGTCCTACAAATATTTGGTAGTGCTAAAACATGTTCATTCGACAAAATACGACTATAGCGGAAGGTCATTGTTTCTATTACGGTGCAACCGTGTATGAGTTCTATCCACTCTGCATAACGTTCAAAACATTTCCAAGGACTTCCCTTCATAGCATATACCTCGCATCTTCTCTCTTTTTCGGTCGGTTTCCATTCAACGAACGATTCGTTAATCATAAACGGTGGCTCAGTCTCCCAACACAGTGAGTACAATGAATCTCGGCGTTGAAGAAAAAGTTCTTTAAATAACATTTTTTCGAAGTTAAGATGCTCATTTGGCCAATAAAATTTCAAAGTTTCCAAATGTGGCAGTGTCAAAATAGCCCGTATTAATAATTGATTTGGGTAAGCCGTTAACCAAAGTTGTCGCAATGTTTTGAATTGCAGAGAGAATATCTGTTTCAAAAATGGTATATACATCAGACGTCGAACTTCGACAATATTCAATGACTTCAACTGCAATTTTTTACACGCCTTTAGTATATACACTCGACACATATTTATACAAAGTGGTAAATCGAGTACTTCCAATTTACGTAATAAATGAAAGTTTTTACCAAGTACATATACATTATTTGGATCTAATACTAGAAATTCACGCACCTCGGGACAATAGCGTGCCAATTGGCCTACAGTAAAATCAAGCAACAGGCCTCCTAGTACTTTAAATGTTCGCATTTGCGGAAAATGTACTAAATGTTTACACATCCAGATGTTAATTTCACGTTTGGCATTTGGTCTCATATTATTTATTAGATTTTCGCTGCATACTCTTAAGAATTGCAACGAAAATGCACTGCTAAATTCTAATGTACGTACGTATGGACCGCTTAGTATACTAAGGTCCCAAATTTCTTGGTCGCTTAGTCCCAAACCTTTCGTAAAGAAGGCGTCGGAAAAAATTAATTCATGAAATCGCTTACTAAAAATGTCCATTATAATCTTGTGAAAATTACGACACACCTTGGCCAACGTGATTTGTTCCCGCAGACTGCATTTTACAAAGATGAGGCGCAAGCAATCCGAGTTCAATTTTAAAATGCTATCACTGGGTGCAGTGTAGGGACTATTTTGTTCGACGTAATCGCTAGTTAGCGATGCATTATAGACACGTATAGTAGAAAGTGAAGAGTTTACATTCTCAGGTAGCTTAAGTAAACTGTACGAATAAAAACGGGTTTTCCCCGATTAAACAAAGCTTAGTAGTTTTAGACATGTATGTACTTATGTATAATATATTTACATATACATCTTACCATTCATATGACTCGTTGGTTTCACAACGAATATTTGCTATTATGTGGTCTTCCAAAGGTATTAGATTTTCTAACTCCCACGAGTTGGTATGTCGATTCAATAGTCTTGTAAGCTTGTAAATAGAGAACTGCAAATTAGATCAAGAAAAAAGTTAACCTTGGCTGCACCCAAGCTATAACACCTTTCAAAAATAAAAGTTTTTATAAAAGAACCTTAATTTGTCGAAAAAAGAACCTGTATTGAAGCTTAATGCTATAATAGTTCGATATCGGTGGTTCTGATAAATGGGTGGCTTTTAGTGGAAAAAATTTCAGATCGATATCGCAAAACTGGGAGGGTGTAGTACGCTTATATACTTATATAGACATAGGAACAGACAGACGTACCAACGTTTCCTAGGGGATGTTGCAAACTTCATGGTCAACTTAATATACCCTGTTCAGGGTATAAAATAAGTATAATATTACTGATTAACAAGGACTTAGAAATACATAGTATGTATGTATGTATGTAATTACTTAAGAAAACTTTACCATTTTTGGTAATCCACCAATCGTAATTTGTAACTCATTTTCAATCATATTACAATATTTAATTATAATTAAACTAAGTACGACCAGAAATTGAATAAATATGAAAATTAATAAACTAGTGGTATTTTAAAAGTCGGTAATAGATAAAAATTTCGTTGATGAGTCCTTTTATCCGTTTAAAATATTGAACGAAACAGCTGATCGAAAAACAGATCAGTTAATTAACCTTAAAGCTACCAATTAATAACATTGAAATATTCGCAGTAAAGTAGTCGATTTGATATGGAGAACTTTTTTATTATATCATCACGAAATTTGGTTTGCACTTTTGCTTAAGGCAGCAGTCAGTACTTGTCTTACAACTGAACTATCAAAATCAATTCCTTGTATGGAAAATTTTTATTTGTCGAGATATCTTCACGAAATTTGGCATACATTATTTATTGTATAAGGCAACGGTACAATCTCCGAAAAAATTGTTCCAACCGACCCATCAAAATCAAGTCCTTACGTGGAAACTTCCATTTGTGAAGAGTATTATAGCTGCAGGTGCAGCCGATGTTAACGTTTTTTAACCTGTTTTAACGCAATGTTAAGTTTCTCAAAAGAATAAACAAGAAAAAGTTACTGGTTTCACTATATAAGCAAAAATATAAGTTTTATTTACAAAAACAGTTTAATTTACACTATCAAAATGTAAACAATTAATATATATGTACATACATCGTAGTTATTACTTAAAATTTACTTTTTTAAGTTTCAGCGCATTTATAGGTCGTATAACCTTTTTTCTTTCTTCCCGATGTTTTTTCATTAAATATTCGCGCTTCTTCTCATCTTTCGTGGGTTTCTTTTTTAAATCGAACGTCATCTGCCGGTTGCCCAAATTACGTCCAATCGTGGTCACGTTCGCACTGGTGGCTTCATTGAATCTCACACGATCTTTTAGACTTATTTTCATTATTTTAGAGCGCATTTCGCTAAGTTTCAGGTTGTTGTCTTCTAACGAGGTCATTTTGACCTGACCTCCGCGCTGTTTAGTCTTTTCCAAATTACTTGAGTTAGCTGATTTAATCATCTGCTCATTTTCACTATGTTCTTCGCCTTCTTCTTCGTTTTCCATTGCTTCGACCTCTTCCTCACGTTGTTTTCTAACATCTTTGTAGGCTCTCTTCATTTCCTTCGCAAAATCACGCATACCTTCTTCATCTGAAGATTCTTCGTCAGGCGATTTTTCGTTATCGTCATCGCTTTTCTCAAAGCCGAACAGATCTTCATCGTTGTCACTTTCCTCATGTGGTTTCGCCTCTTCAGCATGCAACTCCGCAACACGCGCCACTTCAATACGTTTCTTAATATCCTTGATTTTGGATTTTTCCAGGCGATTCAAAACAGGTGCCAGTAATTTGTATTCTTCAGCACCTTTGTTAATAGCAAATTCAGGATTTTCGAACATTGCTTTGAAACGTGTATCCTCAAGTAGATTAGTGGTTTTGGCTGCTTTTGTATTATTTGTTTGTTCGTCCATAATCTTGAGTGCCAACTCTTGATTGACTTTTGGTAGATTCGTTTTGATCTGCAAGCGTGACTTACGTTCACTTTCGATTTCTTTGCGTATCTTCTCTTTGCGGAAGCGTTCGAAAGCAAATGGATCAGCCACCGCTTTAGCCTTATTGTACAAACGAGCATCGATAAAGTAACTGAAATCGTTAAAAGATGACGTATGTTTAAAACTACATAGCTTTTAAAAAAATTTAAATTTACCCATGCATGTAGCCTTTCAGGAGATTGCTTCCAATTAAGTGTTCCAAGCCTAGTTCTTCCAATTCCTTTTGTGTTATAAACTGGTAGTCGTCATACATATTCTCCACCACTTCAGATTCTATTTCCTCGGTGAGGTTATCTAAGAATGAACACCAACGCGGAGCTGGACCCATTGACGGCACATAATAGGTTAGCATTTTGACATCTTCTTGAGCAAGGAATACCATTCCTGTCTCGGGTATGGTACAGAAATCATTAAAAGTGGTAGCGGATTCAATATATGCCACTTGTTTGCCCTTAAAAGCGTTTAAATTATATCACAAAAATTACAAGTAATATTAAAGTATTCTTACCGTATTTTCATCCCATAACTTTAGCATGGCATCATCCAGCGAATATACTGTTTGATGACTCGGATTGAAAGCTATACGTTTTACCGGTACTTTATTTAAATGATCTTTAACCAGCAATGGTGCTTGTGCACGTATATCATAGAGTAAAACATGTCCCGAAGCTGTGCCTACGCCCATTTGCAATCCATTCTTAAATTTCAAAGCGGATACGGAGGGAAACGTTTTCGTGCCTGGCAATTTTATCGCTACGTCCAAAGTGCCCACACGTGTTTTGCTACGTGGATCCCATGCTTCTACCGTGCCCTCTTTACTACCAACAATAAGTAATTGATGTTCGGGATTAATATCGCAAGCATTGTTACAACTTGCATCCGTTTCAAATGGTTGCAAAAATTGCCCACGCTCTAAGTTCAAACGATAAATGTCCTAAAAGTACATTTAAAAAATAATATACAATCACATGCAATAACTTTCGAATTCCTTACACGCGTTGTTCCCACAACGAAGAGATCACAAGATGGTTTATGGTACTTCATATCACGTCCAAAGCGTGGTATACGCAAACGGTAGTGTCGGCCGGAGGCAGAATGAATTTCAACAAACCGATCACATTGTAAAAAAACCTAAATTATGCAGAACGCAAATGTTAATTTGTATACTCCTTACTTCGTCTTCATTAATTTTACTCACTAATTTACTGTAATCATCACTGATGGCCTCAAATGTTGTCACCTCCGAATCAAAGCAACGCTCAAACTTAATAGACAAGTTACTGACTTCAAAGCACTTAACTCGTGGCTTATAGGTGCCTGTAGCTAATATATACTGTTGATCGGGGCTCATGCGTATCGATGTACAAACACCTGGCATATCAAAATCCTGTATAAGCTCAATTTGTCGACGTGAATCGACCTTCTTCATTAACTGGGAACGCTTGCGGCGATCTGTAAGCCACTGAAAGTTATAAAATATAGTTATTATCAAGGAAATTGTGTAGTGCTAGAGCAATTCAAAATGTTGGCACTTACTTCTGGCACAGATTTGCCAGCGCTTAGGTTGTATATTTTCACATCATTCACTTCGTTGACAAACATCTTCTCATATTATATTAGTGCGCGATTTTAAACTTTGATCAATAAAAATAAGAAATAATTAAAACAATTTGTTTTATAAGCACGAGCTGCGGTGCGTTTTGTAAAATGTAAACACAGAGAGAGAGAAACAATTTGAGCAATGCACGTGTGGTTGAGTAGCTGTCAAAAATCTCAAGCATTCACAATAATTTTGAGTTTTTTTACTAAAGCATAATAATAATTGTTGAACTTAATTTGTTAATATAAATAGTAGCTTTAGCTAATAAATATGCATAAATAAATATTTAATAATAAAACATAATAAAGTAGTAAACAAAAAACTTAAATTATTACATTTTCTAATTTAAACCGATTACGCTTTCATTTAAGATTTGGCAGCCCTAAAAATGACAAATTGCCCAAAATACAAAATAATGAGAGAAAACGTAGAAGACAAGTGATTATAGAAAATTGAACAAATAATTTGTGTCTGCTGGTCCGACTTTATCAATGTAAAAATTTGTGAAAAATGTATAATAATCTCACTCGAAATTGAAAACGTTTATACATTTAGGGTCTTAATCAAATAAGAAGTTAATACGTCAAATAGTTGGAAGTTAATCTCAAAACCAAAGAAAATTTTACGAAAGGGATACGCAATTAGCAAAAATTTACAAATACAAAAGTACAAATTGAGTTATTCGTCATCATAATTCGTTTTTAAAAGGAAAAATTTACGCATTTGTGATTTAAACTAAATTAAATATTATCAAACTTATAATCAAAAGGGCCAAGGCATCGCCAAAAGAAGTAAAATCATTAAGCCAACAACACAGGTGGTGATTGTCTATAAGGAGACTTACCCACAGCAACGCTAACGCGAAGGGTATCGTTTAATCGGGGTCGGTGCTACAGTGTAAAAAAGGTAAGAGGCATGATATATGCTTAATTATTGATATTCCAGAAAAAATTACGAAAGTTTATATCAACCTCTAGTAAATTCTAGAGGTTGAAAATTTAACTTCCAATAAAGTTAGAGCGAAATTGCTACCTTGAGGTTTCAGTTTTGTTATCTTACATATATGGCGTATATATTGTAAACAAAGCAAAGCATATTATTTCTAGGATTTAAACAAAGACTTCGTAGGTACATTATTTCTTGGTTATAAACCTCATGTCTTAAAATTTTGGTACTACTTTAATCTTTATGGCAATTAAAATGCATATGTAAGGCCCTATATATATTTGAACATTTTACGTGCTCACCCATCCCTTGAGTGCTTTGTACATATTTTTTTGCATATTGATTTTACCGATGCTGTATGACATAGTAAAAGCTATTGCAATACAAGTAATTAACATATGTAAGTTGATATGTACACTTTTTGAACGTGATGTAAAATTAGTTGGGAGGTAAAATAAAAATATTTATCGTGCTAAACCCTCACTAACACATATTTTTATGTACATAGGAATAAATCAACTCCGTCATAGTTAAAAACGCATACCTGGCGGTAATTTATATAGGTCTGCTTGTATGTGTTAACGTTTTTATAATTATTTAAATATATTATTAAGCTGCGCTTATTTTGTAAATAACTTGTATGCAAAGTGTTATTGGCGAAAAAATGAATTGTTATTTGTATTAAATCTTATTCGGGGTTTCTTCTCTTCGTAATTGTTATTATAATTTATAAAAATTCTGCTTTATCATTATTGCAATACAACACAAATATCTGCTGCACAACCAAGGCTGATAGCTGTATGGGAATGTGGTCGTGAAAACATTTGTACGTACATTCTGCCACATGACAACTTTTTACAATATTGATGTTTGCTAGCATTAGTTTAGGTTTTCGAATGTTTCCCTCTTCGTTGTCTTTTACGCCTACAATTATTCATATATTTTTTCCAGTATGACTATATGAAACTATTTTTTTATATGTATGTATGTTTGTATATACATATGTACTTACTTAATAGGTATGTGCTTTTTCTCATGTGTAATTTATGCTGTTATATGTATGTAACTTAATTAAATTCTACATTTTCTACTTGCACTCCCTAAAAAGTAGCGATAACAAACTGCCACTGGCTTAGTTACCGGCATTACTTTAACGCCGCTAATAAATACACAAAGCAGCCAAAACTTTATACATATGTATATGACTTGAGTGAGTGCTATTGTTGTTGTTACCTACAACTCACTTGTTTGGTAATCAAACAAACTCAACCCATAGTAAATGGTGGCAAAGAAGTTTAAACTTTAAGTTTAACTTGAGCGGAAGTACAACCCAAAAAACGCTGACGATAACAAAAATTTGCTTTCAAATTTATAGAACTAAACAGTTTTTCCAAATATTAAAAATTATGTGGTCGTTGTTGCAGAAACTCTCAAATGATATCGATTTTTTTCTAGAAACTTGTATGTTGTTAAGATTTTTCTTATTTAAACTCCAAAAAATTTGTGTTTTTCCGCAGACCCAAAGATGTCATCGGCACCTTACAACTACAACTATATCTTTAAGTACATAATCATCGGTGATATGGGAGTAGGCAAATCATGCCTGCTGCATCAGTTCACAGAAAAGAAATGTAAGTAACTGTAGATGTGCATACAAAGTTTAAAACCTATCGCATACTTAAAAGTGATAATATTCATGTACTTATTAATTTGCAGTCATGGCGAATTGTCCTCACACAATTGGCGTGGAGTTCGGCACACGTATCATTGAGGTAGATGATAAGAAAATCAAATTGCAAATTTGGGACACTGCGGGACAGGAGCGCTTTCGCGCAGTAACACGTTCGTACTATCGTGGTGCTGCTGGTGCGCTTATGGTTTATGACATAACAAGAAGGTAAGCGTCTACTATTTCTCTCTTCAGCAAAATATTTGATTTTGTTTGAATTTTGAACAAAAAAAAATAAACTGTTTTTATCAATATTGCGAAAACACGAAATAACAATATCTTAAGTGAAAATGTGTACATAATGTTGAACTAACATTATAATTAATTTTCCACATAGATCCACTTACAATCATCTCAGCAGTTGGTTAACAGACACACGCAATCTCACAAATCCGAATACTGTGATCTTTTTAATTGGTAACAAATCAGACCTGGAGAGCACACGCGAAGTAACCTATGAAGAGGCCAAAGAGTTTGCTGACGAAAATGGTCTGATGTTTTTGGAAGCCAGCGCCATGAGGTAAGGTTATATTTTATTTTAAATGGTCTAGCTGCAAGCTAATTGCTTCTACTCGTTATTTTTTATAGTGGTCAAAATGTTGAAGAAGCATTTCTCGAAACTGCACGTAAAATATATCAAAATATACAAGAGGGCCGTCTCGATTTGAATGCTTCCGAATCGGGCGTACAACATCGACCTTCACAACCGGGACGAACTTCGCTAACAAACGAAGCACCCAATACGAAAGATCAATGTTCATGTTAAATTCGCATTTTTTTCATTCACTTTACTTTCCTCTTTTTTGTGTATTATTATATTTTCCCCTTTCTAATATTAAGTTTAATTATTACGAGGCAAAATGATGTGTAAAAACAAAACAATTGCTATTATCTAAGTAAAAAATTATATATACACATAAATGATAATTATTACAAAAATATATATACATATATATATATATACAGACGTTTATTAATTAGTAAACGTAATATCGAACAATTTGTAGCGAATTATAAACAGTTGGCAATGCTGAGTATGTAATGTGAAAATTAGTATTGTTTAAAACAAAAACATATTAAAGCGTGTATGCGCATTATAGAAAACTTTGTGTATTTCAATATACCTACAAACATACAACTGTGTGCGTGTATAGAAAAATAATTAAGAAATTCCCAAATTCACTTTTAGCCAATATGCAATTTAATTGATTTCTTTTTTTTTTTGTTAAGTGTAGGAACTTTTGGAAAAGAAGTTTTTCTATATTTTAAAATCATTAGCATAGTGTGTACAAGCAAATGAAACAATATCGCAATATGCGTAAGTTAGTTCAAACAAAACGATCGATCTAGATATATTAGTGTGTGAGTTAAATAAAGTAATTAAATCTGCAATTAAGCATAATTAGATAATATCATTGATATATACATATTCACATTTTAAAATATTGAGTTGAGTATAAAATTGCAAGGAAATTTTGAAAATTTGTAGGTACAAAAACGTAAATTTTAAACCTTTGCCGCAATTCAAATTCGTTAAATATGTTAATTAAAATATATGTGGATACTTATATTGCAATTAACTTGCAGAAAACATATTTAAGCTCGTTTATCAAGACCTGCGAGTGTTGCCGTGTATTGTGCTAATTAGAGTAATTAAAAATTGCAAATCGAATCTGTCTAAGAAAAAACATTCAGAAAGTTTTTCTCAAATTTTCACACGTACAACATTTTTTTAATATAGAATAAGAATATATTTCAGTATAATTCACCACACTCATTACTACCACTAAAAAATTATGAAAATGAATTTTCCAAAATTTCACCCCACCTTAAAGTAAACAAGTTCCGCCCAGAGAGTTTTCTACCTCTCCGTGTTGTTTAATTTTTAAGGCAAATTTAAAGCGTTACGTAATCAGCGTGGTTTTTTTAAGTTTCACTGGACACTTGCAGAGTGGTGAAAAATTTTTTTAAGTCTTCACACCCACATATGGATCAAATAAATTAGATTTTTGTCATCAAATATATTAGACTTTTTTCATATATCTGATTACTCCTGTTAAGATTTTTGGAAAAATTTCCTGCTTATATTTTTCACTTTCCATCCTTTCCGTCGTTTTTATTTATAAGATGTTTAAAATTCCATAAAAATATCAGGTGTTTTATTGGAAAATAATATAAATCTAACCTTCATTTGTTCGTTTTTTGGTCTTCTAAATAAATTCCTTGGCTCTTCAGATTTGTCGTTTTCATGTTTTCCATTTGCTTGCATGATACATAATAGAAAAATTTAATAAAAAACAAACGTGTGGCGCTACGCCCAACCGTATTTAAAAGAAATACTATGTATAGTATATATATATAGAGGTTTTATGAAGAAAATACATTTTTAGTACATACAAACCAAACGTAAAAAAGACACGCAATAAAATGGTATTCTTAAATCACATAAAAATAACTTCTTTAATTATTACTCGTTTTATATGTATGTATTGAAACTTACATAATCTGTTTACATATTTTATGGAATACAATCTATGTTTGTCTTTTTAAATTTTCACTCTACACTTATGAACATATAAAAATAATAATTATTAAAAATATGTAGCGTTTGAAGCGAATTACATTCGTTACTCTAAACGACTTATTACGGTGTACATACAGCATAAGCTTAATTAACTGGGCTTAAACGATTACAAGTAAGTATATGAAATAAAATGTCTTTACACTCATTTTAAAATTAAGAAAAGTTAGCAGACTCCTGTTAATACATATAAATAAAGATTTTAGAGAGCACTTGTAGCCTTCAATAAGCATTAAATTTTTTGTGTGCTTCGAATTTGTCAAATTTAATTTTTTAACTGGCAAACATTTTTTTTACAAGTTTGCTACAGCTGCCAAATATTTGTTCTCATGTATTGACTTTATGTTTTGTTTACACAGATTTTATCCTATAAATATGGTTGTATAATAACTATATTGCTGCAGTAATATCAGTCTATAATTACGGTTTGCACAACTTATGGCGCCTGACATGTTTTTGTTCGTGTTTTCGCACATCACTCTCAGTGTCGCAATTCATTTATTTTCCATTTAGGCATATCTCACGACGCCTCTTCCACTTTAACAATATCCCATGCACTGGCGTCATCCTTAGAGCATAAATCTAATCCAATACGTGCACCGATGCTTGCACTTTTGGCGCGCATACAGGTTCCCGCGGCCATATTGTAAATGGGACTGTGTTCGGTGCGCGTATGACGCCACTGCTGATCTCCTAGCATTTCATGACATTTGTTAATGTGCACTTGAGCATCACCATACGATTCCAGACACAACAGTTTATCCAATACTATTTCAGCTTTATCTGTTTCGAACCAAATTTGATTGCGTGTACGCATGCATGCTTGTAAAATTAGTGGACTGCCTTTCTTAAGGAAACCTTTTACTTTGGGTGCCACCACCGAGGCACATAAGTTAGTGCCGCTTAAACGTATCATGTACGTAGCGATATAATTACGTTTTCTAGAGTGCCATGGCTGGTAAACACTTGCAGATGCTGATTTTTTAGTTTCCTGTCCTGGTAGCTGCAATTCAGGGTACACATTTTTCATGTACCAGGAGAAGTCGTGGCATTTCAAACGGTTCCGCAACTCCACACGTGTTGATATGTCACCATAATCCATATCACGCGCAGAATTTGTTTCTTTCAGGAAGTACTCCTTAAATTCATCCATCCATACGTGGGCTGCACGCAGTGAGTTCCGCTTCATTGTATCCTTGCCATCAGGCGCCGAATAAGGACGTCGTTTGCGAAAGATATGTCCTATGCGTGAGCAAGGATATATCTTAATGGCACCATGGCATTGCCAGACACGGAAGGAAATTTCGATATTCTCACCACCCCAGATATCCATTCCCTCATCATACTCGCCGATGTGTTTGAAATATTGCCGATTAATTGCAAATAAACCACCGGCCATTGTGGGTGTTTTGAATGGACCTTTAAAATCTTCGTCTTTCTTTAAAGTGCCTTTCGGCAATGTTATCCATTTATAATGTAATCCCCAATTGAAACCTCCACGCACTAATGGACTGGAAGTGTATTCAAAAGTATCAGGACTAATAAGATCCATAACTGGCACAGCGATAGTTGAATTTTCTTGCTTAACAGCACGCACAAGTGGTTCTGCCCACTGTTGATTAACTTCAATGTGTGAGTCCAGGAAGACGAGTACATCACCTTCTGCAGCATGAGCGCCTGCGACGCGAGATCTTATAAGACCCTCACGCTTCTCATTACGTATATAATGTAGTCGGTCATAATGCAGTTGCGCGTGCAAATCACTTAACAAATGAAATTCCAATTCGGGAAGATCGCTAAAATCGTCCACAAGAATAATTTCTTTTAGGACATGTTGAGGCGTGCGTTTAATTACGGAATTTATAGAACGTATTAGCGTCATTTTGTGTTCATTATAAAAGCACATAATAACTGAAATTGTCGGCAAATTTTCTTTTGGATCGGTGGGTTCACGAGAGCAAACCTTATGCCGTGTGTCAGGTACCTCACGATAAGGTCCAATATTGTTTGAAATAAGTGCGTTGAAGGCATGATTTTTAAAGCCAATGTCACGTATGTATTTATCCTTCTTATCTCGTAGAACTCCCAGCATTTTTAAAGGATCTGTGTCTTCTTGGGTTACGCCTCCCTTCAATTCTTCCTTACAACAATCCTCTACGCGATTTTTAAACAAAAATTGAGGGTTTGGCGTATGTGTCTCATTTGAACTGGGCATCTTCCATCCACCTTCAATAATTGAATTGTGTTGGTAGTACATGTAGTATGTAAACGCTAAAGATGCAAGCAATGTGAAGAATATTGTGCTCGAGGTAAATCGCCGGAGGTGACATCTTCTCAACATCATTTTGAACCCGTTTTGATACGATGGCAAACGTGGAATATTTTTTGTTGAAACTTGAGTTGCTTCGAGGTCACTGTTTACTCAATATGAGTAATAGAAGAAGTTATTAATTTATGCAAAAATGAGAACCTTCAACATTTTCTTGTTCATAGACCACTCTTTTTTGTTTATTAATTAAATGCAAGTCAAACAATTCTCAATAATACCAAATGTGTCCATTGTAGATGGGATAATTTGTATAGACAAATTAAATAAAAGTCTAAAAATTAGTTTGGTATTGGTTATTAGAAAATATGTAAATACAAATATTTGTATATTGTACTTCATTTCTGGATCATAAAGATGATTAACTTATAAATTAAATTAAATAAATTTTACTGAAAATCTGCCAGTCAATGTCATTGTGATTGTCATATTGCCTTTAGAAAAAAAAGAAGAATTTGCTCAAGGCGCGCGAATATTGCAAAATAAATTATTTTCAAACATCACAGAAATATTGTAAAAATGGAAGTTATAAATGCTAATAGACAGGAGCCACAGTTAAATCTTGGTAGGTAAATTAAGAAAAGAATTATGTTTTCAATTAATAGTAATTTTTTTAGATATTAATGGACAACGTAACTTCATCAAGTACTATGCAAAATTGGAGGAAGTAAGATTCTAAAAATATATATAACATATATGTATATGTTTATTTTTAATAAATTAATTACAAAATAACTTTCATAGAAACCCGCGACCACTGTGCGCTTCTTCGATCGCATTGATTTTTATTCTGTGCACGGCACTGACGACTGCGAACTCATTGCAAAGCTTGTCTACAAGTCGACCGCTTTTGTGCATCACCTTTTGCCAGATGAACCCGAAAAACTCAGTTATGTTACGCTATCAAAGGCCAACTTTAATATGGCTGTGCGAGAGTTATTGCTAGTGCGCAATTTCCGCGTAGAAGTTTATGTACGGCCGCCTGGAGCTTCAGCTGTCAACAATAATTGGAGCCTTGAATACCGTGGTTCACCTGGCAATTTGCTACAATTCGAGGAAATTTTGTTCGGCAATAAAGAGATACTTGTAAGCAATAATTTGTTGTCATTGCAAGTACGCTTAGTTGAGGGTAACCAACGGCGCTTAGGTGTTGCTTTTGTGGAGCAGAACGATTGCCAGTTTCATGTATTGGAGTTTGTTGACAATGATTTCTTCACCGAACTGGAAGCAATGGTCGTGCTGTTGGGACCAAAAGAATGTTTGTTGCCTGCAGGTGACGGGGAGGTATGTTTTTATTATAATTTGCGTCAATTAGCAACACACTTTTTATTTAGTTTTATTTACGGATTGTAGTATGTAGCCGTCAAACAACTACTAGAGCGCAACAATGTGGGCGTTACTGTACCGAAGCGTTCTGCTTCTACACCCGCTGAGAAAAACGACTTGCTGCAGGACTTGAATCGGTTGATACGTTTTGCGAAGGGACAACAGGAAGATGCATTAACGTTGCCGGAAATGCAACTTACTATGGCCATGGAAGCATTGCGTGTGGCTATTAAATATTTAAATCTCGTTAATGACGCCAGCAATTTAGGTCATTACAAAATGATGCAGCTGAATCTTAAGCGGTAAGCTCATAAATTAAACAATGCCATTTTTTATTGTTTTCGGTCCTATGTCTTACAGTTTTGTACACTTGGATTCAGCAGCTGTTGCAGCGCTCAACATTTTACCCAAACCCGGTACGCAACCCAACTCTCCCGGCTATCACTGGCAGAGCATATTGGGTGTCCTCGATCATTGTCGCACTCCACAAGGACATCGCCTTCTGGCTCAGTGGATAAAGCAACCGCTCCGTAGTATTGAAATTCTAAACGATCGCCATGACATTGTACAGTGCTTGCTCGAATCACCTAGCACACTAACTTCCCTTCACGATGACTACTTGAAACGCATACCTGATGTGCTAATGCTAACTAAACGTCTGCTACGCCAAAAAGCTACCATGCAGGACCTCTTTCGAGTCTACCAAGTTATTTTGCGTACTCCACGCATAGTAAACACGCTACTGAGTCTCGAAAATGCCACTGTGAAAAATGTGCTGTGTGTTACAATGAAATCGCTCTTAGAAGATCTGTCCGGTTTGAAGCAATTAGTTGAGCAAGTGGTGGATTTTGAAGCCATCGAAGCAGGAGATTACCTTGTGAAAGCTTCCTTTGATGAACAGCTGCAGGACATGAAGAATGATATGTCACGTATTTTAGCTAAAATGGAACGCTTACAGCAAAAAGCTGCAGATGACTTGAATATGGAGAAACCGCAAGTGCGTCTAGATAATGTTGCAAAAATTGGTTACCACTTCCGTGTGACTTTGAAAGATGATTCCGAGTTGCGTAAAAATAAGAATTATAAAATTTTGGACGTTGTGAAGGGTGGTGTGCGTTTCACCAACGATAAACTGTCCGAGTATAGTGAAGAGTATGGAAACTTGTGTGAGAAGTATGAAGAGCAGCAGAAATCAGTTGTGGAAGAGATTATCAAAGTGGCTATTGGGTACGCGGAGCCACTTAGCTCATTGAATGGCGAATTGGCGCAACTGGACTGTCTGGTCAGCTTTGCATTGGCCGCAATGAGAGCACCAACACCCTATGTACGACCGAAAATGTTAAAGGAGGGAGCTGGTGTGCTCTCCTTGAAGGACTTGCGACATCCTTGTTTGGAATTACAGGAACACGTAACATTCATCGCCAATCACGTGACATTCGAAAAAGGTGAGTGCAAGTGAATATATTGTGTGTATTTTTTTATATATACGTGAACTTTTAGATGTATGCAACATGTTCATAATAACGGGTCCTAATATGGGCGGAAAAAGTACATATATACGTTCTGTGGGCACGGCTGTCTTAATGGCGCATGTTGGTGCTTTTGTGCCATGTAGCGAGGCGATAATAACTATGGTTGACTCAATATTGGGACGTGTGGGTGCCAGTGACAATATAGTGAAAGGTTTAAGCACATTCATGGTTGAGATGATTGAGACTTCGGGCATTGTTCGGGTAGGTGAAAGTTTATTTTTAAATTATGTGTGGGACACATATTTGATAATTTATATTAATTCTACAGACTGCCACCGAGAATTCTTTGGTGATTATAGATGAACTTGGCCGCGGCACATCTACATATGAGGGTTGCGGTATAGCTTGGTCCATAGCTGAGTATGTGCTCAATTATTACATTTTAATGATTTAATTCAAACTTTTTTTATTATTGTTCTAGACATTTAGCGAAACAGACTAAATGCTTCACCCTCTTCGCAACACATTTCCATGAGATAACCAACCTAGCTGAGTCTGTAAAAACCGTTAAGAATTGCCATATGGCCGCCGTTGCAGATGCTGAAAATTTCACTCTGTTATATCAAGTACGTCCTGGAGTAATGGAGAAAAGTTTTGGCATACAAGTGGCACGTTTGGCCAACTTTCCCGAAGCTGTTGTACATACGGCTCAACGTATTTATAGCGAGTTTGAAGATGAATACACCGAAAAGCAAGTTCAAAGTGATAAGGAACTGTTGGATAAAATTGATGCAGCTGTAGAGCGGCTAACAACAACGGGTAATGACGTTGACATCGATGAAGCGGAATTAAGTGCATTGGTTGAAAATTTCGCTAGGGACATTAAACAACTAGATAGCGAGTATTTCCGTGCTGTACTATCGGTGGAAGGAAACTAAAACGTCTAGTATTTGTAAATTACATTGATTCAGTATTCTTCCTTTTTATATCGAGTTGTAATAAAAATGTTGCTAATTCTTTGTTAACAATTTTGTGTTTCTTCTTAATGGTTAGAGTTATAAATAACGGAATGCCTTTTAAAAGCTTGTATTTTGCGGATGTCTACTTAAATAACACATTTTTTTGAAAATATATAGTTAAAAACAAAATTTTTAAATAATAAAGTATATCATAAACCCGGTTACTTGTGAAACGGTTAACTGTTATGATTGAAACAGCTGATTTGGTTTATTGTGAAGTGTTGCTAAAAGAAGAAGTAGAATTCATTCCATTCTTGGTTTTTCGAAATGAAAACATATTATTTATCACAAAATAAATTAACATTATACGAATTTTTGTTTTGATTATTGGTTAAACACTGCACAAATTGCTAAGTGAAATGTGTGTATAGTAAAGTTTATAAATTGTATAGTGACAACCATAACATATAGACCCAATTGTAATTTTTCTTCAGATTTGCGCAACAATAAAACTAGGAGAAAATGTCCTTGTTACGACAGTGTGGCGCCAGTTTGCGGCGTCAGAATGGAGTGCAGCAGTTGCTGTTAAATTCCTTAACGACTGGTGGCGGCCAGCGAAACTTCAACCAGCTGCTACTTCAGCCCGCTCCTAGTACAACAAATAAGGTTGATTCGGTGCGCGGATATAAAAAATTTGGACACAAAGAGGAACCCACACCGCGGCTAACAAGATATTTTCATGTATTTGTGGGCACACTGTTCTTCATAACTATATTGGACTGGAAGAGGTATGTATGTGAACGCATAAATATATTATGCTTACTGGAAATAATTTTTTTTTAAAAGCATGTATTAATTATATATAGTATGTATTCTAAATTTAGGTTAAAGCGCGCATTAATGCCGAAAGTTGATGCCGACGCACCAAAGCCCAAAGATAATCCGCAGAAAAATAAAGTAAAGAATAATGATGATAGCGATGCGGAAGAATCGGATGGTAAAGATGAACCTGCTATTTGCAAGGAAAGGCGTTCTGTGAAGGAAAAAATGGGTTTTCGCGAACGCAAGGTATGGATATTTTGTAAAGGTGGAAGGTAGGCGTTTTATTGGCTTAATCTTAGTTTAAGCTTAATCTCTGAAAGGTCATTTTTATTTATTAAGTCAATTTATTTTACATTTTGTATATATAATATATTTCTTTTTTAGCTGTTCACTGTTGTAAATTAAATTAATTTTCTTTTAATTTCATGTTACATGTGTTTAAATTGCCTTTTTGTTAACCAAATATGCACAATATGCACAACCCATGCATTTGATTGCATACATTTTGTTCATATGCACTGTGTTCATATAAATAAATGAATGGATCGTGCAATTACCCTTGCCCTGGTTAAAGATCATTGAGTATGAAAACCGTATACGCGCCTATTCTACACCGGACAAAATCTTTCGCTATTTCGCCACAGTACGTCTTACCACAGCTACAAGTACCGAAGTCTGCATGACGCCTGATGACTTTCTGCGTTCGATTTATCCTGGCATGATGCAGCCCGAGGGTATGTTTCATTCGACTATAACAAAATTAGGGCAAACGTACAAAAAGTTGTCTACGGTTAAATATACAACGTCCGTTTAAATGTTAAAAAACTGTATATATAATTTATGTGATTATTTATTTTTAAATTCCGTTAATTATTTTCACTTTTCCTGCTTAATTTCACTATGTTCTTATGCGAAAATGTTTTTCTTTTAAATTCCAATATGTGTTTGACATATCATTATGTATTACGCGCATAAATAATATTCTGCATTTCATGTCTGGCCAGATTATCGAATACGAAAATCGTATACGTCAATTTTCGACACCTGATAAGGTGTTCCGTTATTTTGCCACTATACAAGTACCGACATCAGATGATCGCTATGAAATCTTTATGACTCCACAAGACTTTCTAACTAGCATGACGCCAGGCATGAAGCAACCAGAGGGTATGTCGAATTAACAAAAAAATAAGTAATCTTATACAAAGAAAAAGAAAAATAATTTGACAAATCATTTTTTGTACATTTTTATCTAACATATATATTTTTATATTATTGAAAATTAATGTCAGTCTCTCTAATAAAACTTATTTTTGCTTATAGGTTTGGGACTTGACCAATATCGCCGTTACGATCCGAAGGTATATATTTTTCGTATATAATACATTTAAGGATTGGGATCTAAAAATTGAAATTTTGAAAATTTAAAGTGAAAATTACAAAAAAAAAAAAAAATAAAATAACTTTAATATATAATAATATAAAATATAAATATGACAAAATATTAAACGAAATAACCTAAATAATAAAAATATATACATATTTGTATATAAAAAAACTTAAACAATTAAAATGAAAATAATTAGAAACAAGAAGAAATGTTAACTGCGGCTGTATCGAAGTTGTCATTCTCTTAACAAGCATTTATTATAGCATAAAAGTGTATAAAATGATCTTGATCTAAGTTTTGAGCGGCCAGTTTGTATGGCGGTATAGAGATCCAATTTAAACAATTTTTGCGGATTGTTGTGTGGCCTTGGAAAATAATCTATGTCGAGTTTTGTGAAGATTATTTGTGAAATTAAAAAGTTTTTCATACAAAAAGTTGATTTTGAGCGATCGGTTTCTAAGGCAGCTATATGATATAGTTATTTAATCTAAACAATTTCTTCCGAGAGAGTCGCGTTGCATTGGAAAATGCTCTGTGTCAAATTACGAGAAGATTATTTGTGAAATTAAAAAGTGTTTCATACAAAAAGTTGATTTTGATCGTTCAGTTTGTATGACAGCTATACGCTATAGTGGTTCGATCTGAACCATTTAATTTTATATTGTGTTGTTGTTTTGGACAGTGTTCTTTGCCAAATTCCGTTAAGATTATTTGTGAAATAAAAAAGTTTTCCACACAAAAGTTGTTTGAAGCGGTCGATTTTTATGGCAGCTATATGCTATAGTGATTCGATATCGATGATTCCGACATAAGAGCATTTTCGCGGAGAGAAAATACGGTGTGCAAAATTTCAGAAAGTTATTTAATAAAATGATGGACTAGTTTGTGTATATACAGGCAGACATCGCTAAATCGACTCAGCGCGTCACGTTGATAATTTATCTTTATCAACTATTAAAACAATCATATAAAAAAATTATATGAAAATTAAACTAAAACTTAATATATTAATCCCATAAAAAATAAATTTATTAATTCTAATAAAATAGATAATGTTAACAAAAAAAATTAAATAACACATAAATAATATGTTTGTGCAATGGGTAAATAAATCTGAATTACCACGTAAACTATTTTTAAGCCACTTACAGCATCATTTTTCAAAACACCAGCCCAAATTTCCTCCCTGTATCTAATATCACAAAAACCTTTTTTCTCCTCACCACCTATAAAACATGCTCTCTACTTACAGGTTGCAGGCGAGGTATTTGTGACAAAAAGTCATTAATAAAGAAATAACAGTAACCATAAAAAATCGGCTGTAATTGTATGAATAAACGAATGCTATGTGTACCCCCCACTAGTCTATGTTTATAAAGATTCTATATACACCGTTATAATACGAATTAACTTATTTTGCATGTAGCACTAGTATGAATGTGCGTGCAAGGCAAGCACGTCTATTTAGCTTGGCTTGCAAAAATTTTACTGACCCAAAAACTTGTGCTTAACAAGAAATATTATAGATTTATAGACATAAATGTTCTTGCACTAATTTAGCTGCTTTCGACACTTAACTTTTTCCAAACTCTTTGTATGCCAAACTATGCCCTTTATTGTTTAACCCGTTTTGTTGAATACATAACAAAGAAAAATAAAAAAAAAATTAAAAAAAAGCAGTACCGTTAACCATTTCACATGTTTGATTTTCGTGTTTTTGAATTTTGTCTTTGTTTCTATTAGAAGAAGTCAGCTAATTAATATTTATTTTGTGCAGGATGTTGCTGAGTGTTTGAAGCTGCATTTGGCGAAGGACAGTATTTTCTACAAATTGGGCTCCTTTGGTTTAATTACCTTTTCGGACTACATATTCTTACTAACAGTGCTCTCAAGTGAGTTTACGATACTGCAAAAAAAAAAAAAAAATAATAAAAAAAAAATAAATAATTAAAAAATTAAAATTACAACAAGAATGCAATAACTTATAACAATTGTTCAATTCACAACCTGTCGTAAAGCATCGTAAACTCGTAAAATTATAAATTTTTACACTTTTTTTTTTATAATTTTACGATTTTACGATGCTTTACGACAGGTTGTGAGTTGCTCAATTATAAAAAATTTTCGTTTAATAAATTTATTAATTTTTTTTTCATTTTCATTAAATTTTTTTATTTTTATTATTTTTTTTTATTTTTATTATTTTTTTTTATTTTTATTATTTTTTTTTATTTTTATTATTTTTTTTATTTTTATTATTTTTTTTATTTCAGCTTCTCGTCGTCATTTTGAAATCGCTTTCCAAATGTTCGACTTGAACGGCGATGGTGATGTGGATAGTGAAGAGTTTGAAATGGTCGCCGATTTGGTGCGCCAACAATCCACCATCGGCATCAGGCATCGTGATCATGCAGCTACCGGCAATACATTTAAGGTATGAGCGTATTTCCTAAATATTTTATTTTTTCTATTTTGCTTGAAAAATACATATGTATGAGTAGATTAGTGTTCCTCGTTGCCACAAATATCTGTCCTTATTATATTTTATTATTGTATATTTGTATTGCCTATATGTGTAAATATGTATGTATGTATTTGTCATACTTTACCACTTAAGTCTACTAAATGATCTCCTAATTGTAAAATGTATTTTCTATATCTTTGCTCTTTTGCATATCTTTTGTAAATAATGACTAATGCAAAACTGTCACAAAACCACCACCACCACCACCACTGTAACCACAACTGCCATAACTAACAAATGCCTAATCACAAAAATCAATAATTAATATTTTACCTACTAAACCAAAGCCCATGAAGGTATATACTACTTTGGGTAACTGTATAAGTATTTTGCTTCACTAATTCGAAATTCACCTTTTTCACCATACGCCTACTTTTTGTTAATGCTCATTTTCGCTTACTGTTAAAATTAACTTTTGGTTTAAAACCATAGACCCGACTAACATTTTATTAATTTGTTTATTTAATTAGAAATTGACCACCTTTTATTTCTCACGATTCCTTTTCACTAATCATTACTTACTCACCAACTTGCATTTTCGTTTTGGTTTAATGGAAGCTGAGTAACTGTGTAATTATTTTCATACATTCATATTCTCTTTGTGTTATTAACGGTACTATTTTGTTTACCTAATTTAAAATTCACCACCTTACATTACCACTTTCCATCAGCTGCATTTTTACTCACCAATTCACATTTTCGTTTTGAGTTATTGGTAACTGGGTAACGTAACTAATTCGAAGTTCACCTTTTTCACCATAAGCCTACTTTTTGTTATCGTTCATTTTCGCTCATTGTTAAAATTAAATTTTTGCCTAAAAATATTGGCCCGACTAATATTGTACTTTTTCACTTAATTAGAAACTCACTACTTTTCGTTTCCATTAATTTTTATTTGTCGCTTTCTGCAAAAATCAGCTACATTGTCACTCACTGACATTTTTTCTTTGTGTTAATAACGGTACTATTTTGCTTATCTAATTTGAAATTCACCACATTACATTACCGCTCTTCAATCAGCTGCATTTTTACTCCACAACTCACATTTTCGTTTTCGTTTATTTGTGACTGGGGAATTAAAACGAAATTCACCTTTTTCACCATGCCCCTACTTTTTGTTAACATTAATTTTCGCGTACTGTTAAAATTAATTTTTGTCCTAAACATTATATATACCCCGACTAACATTGTACTATTTTGCTAACATTTTTTGAAATTCACCACTTTAATTTTCACTATTAATTTGCACTAATAATGATTTACTTACCATTTCATATTTTCGTTTTGGATTAATGGAAACTGGATAACTGTAAAATTATTTTCCTCAGCTAATTCGAAATTCACGTTTTTCCCCATAACCATACTTTATTTATTTTCGCTTACTATGAAAATTAACTATCAAATAGTTTCATAATTGCTAAAAAATATGTTACTCGACTAACATTTTGTTTACCTAATTTGAGATTCACCACATCTCATCTCCACCTCACATCACCACTTTTCATTTCCATTTATGTTTATTTGTCGCTTTGTGTAAAAATCAGCTACATTCTCACTCACTAATCCATATTTTCGTTTTGTGTTACGGTACTTTTGAGTTCCCATTTGCACGCATTAAAGTGTCGCCCATTTTCACTCATTAAATTGGCTAAGCGGCTTAAGTTGACCACTTGGTTGCCAAATTACTGATATACTTGAATGTAGAGTTTTTGAAACTTCAACTTTCACAGGGTGTGAACTCGGCGCTCACTCACTACTTCTTCGGCCCGAATTTGGACCAGAAATTGACCATACAAAAGTTCATTCAATTCCAAGCTCAACTGCAACGTGAAATCCTAACGCTGGAATTCGAGCGTAAAACTCCAAACAGTGAAGGTCTGATTACTGAGGTGGACTTCGCTGAGCTACTGGTGGCCTACGCTGGTTATTCGCATAAGAAGAAGTCGCGCAAGTTGAAGCGTGTCAAGCGTAAATTCAAGGATAATAATTTGGGTATCTCCAAAAAAGATTATCTCGATTTCTTTCACTTCTTGAATAATATTAACGACGTGGACACCGCACTGACGTTCTATCACATTGCGGGCGCATCGATTGACCAGGCTACACTCAAACATGTGGCCAAAACTGTGGCTATGGTGGATCTAAGAGATCATGTGATCGATGTTATATTCACGATTTTCGACGAAGACAGTGAGTATAGATGGCATTTTGTGTGTTTTTATTATTTTTTGAACTCTTTCAATATCTTCGTGCGTAATTCGCAGACGATAATCAGCTGAGTAATCGCGAGTTCGTGGCTGTAATGAAGAATCGCTTACAGCGTGGTTTGGAGAAGTCGAAGGACACCGGTTTCATCAAAATGATGCGTTCGATGTTGAAATGTGCCAAGGAAACAAAGCCGGTGCTTTTGGATCTTTAAACGAAGAAAAAAGATTTAGTGAATTATTCAACGACTGTGCTTTTTAAAAGCTCGCCACTTTTAGATAATTATGAATATTTACCATTTGTGTACACTTCCTATTTACTAAACCTGTTTCTATAAATAGTTAATTTTAACATAACCTAGAATTATACTTTTTTATTTAGTTTGTTTGTTCGATAATAAATATGCAATGCAATCGCGTTAACCTCTTCTTCTTGACACTTTTCTTTCTTTAATTGATGGGATCTCCGATCGAAAGTCTCTACAGAGGTCTGGTAGATGCAAAGGAATTTTGATATCGAATTTTGTTGAAACGACACCACCTCCCACTCGAATATCTAGTTTGGACCCATCTGTATAGAGTCCTATCCCTGCGTCCCTGAGAACATTCCTTCTTATCCACTCTTCTCTGCAACGACAGAAAATATTGAGGACCGAACTTAAGTTCAACTCTATAGGAAACTCTATAGGAAAGACCATGGTATTGGGTAGAAATGGTAATCTACTAAGTGTCTTACTAAAGCGTGATCCATTTCGAGGATTCCTAATTTTTTTTTAAGAAAAAACAAAGAAACTTAAAATTTAATTGGGAGTGGTTTTTATTATTCGAAAAAACATTATTGGCATTTATTTTTTGGAGATTTATCTTTCTCAAATCTTGGCCGCATTTCGTCTCAGATGCTCCATCCGTTGAGTCTAATTATCGATGACTCGTTCGAGTATTTCGACCGGTAACTGGCGAATGACACGCGTGATGTTTTGCTCTAAAGCATGAATCGAAGCGGAATTGCCCGCATAGATTTTAGATTTTATATATCCGCACAGGAGAAAGTCTAACGGTGTGATATCCCACGATCTTGGTGGCCATTTGCTCACCAAAGTGTTCTCTCAATAAATTCATTGATTGACGCGATGTGTGGGAAGTGACGCCGTCTTGTTGAAACCAAATGTCGCCGGGATCACGAGCTTCAATTTCAGGTATCAAACAGTCGGTTATCATCCCGCGATAACGGCCGCCATTGACGGTTAGGAGATGTTCGAGTCTCAATCACTGCGGCAGTATCGGAAAGTATCATATTCGACGCAAAAATGTTGCAATATAAGTATGAGCTGAGTATCTGCAGAAAAGCAACACTGTCGCAATATTGCTGCAGTTATTTGCTTGCTCGAACATCCCCTTACGTTCTCACCGTCATCGTTTTTGAAGAAATATGCACCGATGATTCCATCGGCACACAACCCAAATCATCCGTTGTTTTTTCTGGATGCAATGGTAGCTCTTTAGGTTGCGTTTCATCCCAAATGGTAAAATTTTGTTTGTTTATTGGGTTCTCATCACTGAACAAAATTTGCTTAGAAGCCGTGGGATCTACTCGGAACTTTTCAAGATAGCCCGAAGCGTTGTCGCTTGGTAAGGTCGAGCGGCTTCAGTTCTTCCACAAACTGTATTTTGTACATTTTTAAGACCTCGACGTAAAATACGCCAAGCCGTTCCAAATCTCAGTCCGAGTTGCTGCGAACGGCGCCGAATCGACTCTCCACGGTCTTCGTGTACACTCTCAGTTACGGCTGCTATATTTTCATCACTGCGTGCTGGAAGTGGTCGAATATTATTCAATAATGAATGATGGGTCTCAAGATGGGATGATATTGCGAATATTACGCTCAGTATGCCGATTATGTTGATCATAGGTAGAGCGAAGCAGGCGAAACACATTCTTTATAGAACGTGAATTTTCATAAGAAAGTTGAACGATTTTTAAACGTTGTTCAGGCATTAGTCTTTCCATGATAAAATGCCAAACAATACTAAACAATATTAACATGACAGCTTGGCACGACTCACTCGTGATCTGTCAAAAAAAGCCTATTGAAAAAGTACCTTTACTGGCATCATCCGTTATGTTCTTTATTAGTGGTGACTAATGCGGAGGTTTCCCTTTTCCAGTTAAAAAATAAATAAATTGCCCCACTCAGCAAGTTGCAAGAACTTTTTTAAAATTGAAAAATATATGTATTTCTTTTTTATTTTCTTTTTGTTCTTTATTTATATATTTAAAAACGGTTCAATCGGTTTATGCTGTCGCAGTTGACAGAAGTTCTCTGTGTTCTTTTATTATGCTTAGAAATTATTAAAAAAAAACTTTTTTTTAAATAAAACTCAATATTATTTTACATATTTAGTGTACATTGATGAGTTTGGTTTAAAATAAAATTTATGATTTTTTACATAAATTATTTTTATACAAACTATTCCCACTTGCATTTTACTAATTAGTTAACAGTGTTGGTCAAATAATTTTTTGATCTTCATTTTAATATTCAAAAAATTGATTTATTAATTATCTCTCTCTCATATACATAACTATATATTTACTTAGTTTGCTTGTTTTTTAAATAAATATTTCTTTCTCATTTTACTACGCTTAATGATCGTAAGAAATTCATATAAATATAATTTACGATTTTAAAAATTTACTTTTAAATTTAAAGGCAATCTGTTGAATTAATTCATCATAAATTTCTCTCATCTCAGTTAATATTATATATATATATATATTTTTTTTAATTTTTTCTTTTTTTATATTTCAATTAAGTTTTGTAGGACGACAATGTTGCTGCGAGAATTAGAACCTTCAACGCTTAGCGTTAAGGTTGTTTCTTTTGTGTTTGCATTTGCATTATCTTACATAATTAGATTTTTGTGTGGCTGTTTATGAAACTAGTGACTAGTGTTTGTCAGTTTCATAAAATTTACAAAAAATTCTTTTTAAAAATTCATTAAAATAAACTTTTTCGTGTTCTTGACAACTTAGTGTCAATAATGTAAACCTTTGTTTTTCTTTATATATTTTTATATACATATACTTTGAGATATTTACTTTAATAATGTGTAAATAATGTAAACGGAAGAATAGCTATAATGTTGTTAGCCTTTCAAGTAATTTGTGCTTAACTTGGTTGAGAATTGCAATTGGATATGCGAGATTATTTGTGTCTGTTAGATATCTACCCTTCAGCACTATACTCAATGGCGTTTTATTGCTGATGAAATTAACTGTTAAAATTACTGGATATCGGTTGTGGACGTCAGAGTATTGGAAAAGTTCATTTATTCAGAAATTCGGATATCCGTGAAGTGGTCTTTTACTTACCTCATGCCCAAACTTAAAATAGGCCCAAAAATTTGGCGTAAAATAGTTTTCTTGATTGACAGACGAACATAAATTGTTATTCGAGGTCTCTAGCTTTCAGTGCAAGAGATGAATTATGGATCTCTTCGGAGTCCTTTGCGATATCATTATTTAAGCTCTCTAGCAGCGACTTTCAGAGCAAGAGATACATTTTTGGATTTGTTAGTGTCTTTTGCGATATTGTTATCCAAATATTCTAGTAGCGACTTTCAGAGCAAGAGATACATTTTTGGATCTGTCAGAAGCCCAAAGTTAGACCCGTATGTCTTTTCCGATGGTGTACGAAATTATTGTTCTTGATTCTTTGACATATATTGTTATTCAAGGTCTCTCAGGAGCCCAATGTTGGAGCCGTATCTCTTTTCCGAAGGCGCTGCGAACGAAATAAATCGGCTTAGCAGATTTGTGATGGGCTCAAATCGGTTTGTCAATAGATAAGTTTAGATCCATCTTCAGAAGCCTTTGGCAAGGATTTATAGATTATGAAGCATAAGCCTCAAAGCCTACCATAATTGATTTAGCCTTGCAAAAAATTATGGAAATCAATCAAGATGAAGCTGTGGCATTGTCTCTGACATTTTAAATTTTGTTGTGGTATGATTTGAGGTACACCAAGAATCGCAGTATCATATAGATAGAAGCAATTACCAACTTGGTTTAGATCTTTGGCTAACTTCGTACTCTTTGAGGATCTGACTCACAAAATAGTACGGTTTTCCATTGAAGCTATTGCTAATTTATGTTAGATCACAAAGTAGTTCGTTTTTTCGTGAAGCTATTGTAAAATGAATCCTTTTATTTTAGGTTAGATAAAAAAATTGTTCGTTTTTTTCGCAGAAGCTATTGCTAAAAGCCTCATTACCAATTTAGGTTAGATCTTCGGCTATGTTCGCAGGGATATGTCTCGTTCTATTGCGGAACTGGTCCTCCTGCTCAATTCACGAATCAGTTCATTATTTCATAGAAGCTATAGTTAAGAAGCCTAGTTAAGGAATTATTGCTTGCCGTTGTATAAATCCTTGTGTACTGTTGCTTTGCATATAAGGAAGCTCTAATTCTAAGCTCTATCTAAAGGAAGCTTTTGAGCGAATTCTAAGAAGTTCTGAACTCTTTTCTACTTTATATCTAAACTGCTACCGTAAACTAAAGGTGCGCGCAAAAGTTTTAGAGATCTACAACCTAGCTTCAAATACTCAAGCTCGATCTGGCAACAGATGTGATAGATTATTGCTGGATTGCCGAGCTATGAAAGCTGAAGGATTGAAGTTGGCTGCTGACTTTTAGTTAAAAGGAGACAGAAAAGGAGAAACGAGTATGAAATTTCGATATTCTTTAGTTGTTTGCTATTCAATTTCTGTTTAGATCAGTCTCTGAAACTGTACAAAAATCGACGGATTTGCAGGCCCGATTGAATTTAGCTAGACTTTATGTATTTTTAAATATTAGAAATCTCAAAACGTGATCGCTTAGTACGAAAGGTTTTCAAGAACTTTTCACATTAGAGTGCTTTATGGCTTTCTTGGCATATGCCTTGCTTTACTTGCTTGCTAGTCAATTTCTGTTTAGATCACTCTCTGAAACTGTACAAAAATCGACGGATTTGCAGGCCCGATTGAATTTAGCTAGACTTTATGTATTTTTAAATATTAGAAATCTCAAAACGTGATCGCTTAGTACGAAAAGTTTTCAAGAACTTTTCACATTAGAGTGCTTTATGGCTTTCTTGGCATATGCCTTGCTTTACTTGCTTGCTAGTCAATTTCTGTTTAGATCAGTCTCTGAAACTGTACAAAAATCGACGGATTTGCAGGCCCGATTGAATTTAGCTATACTTTATGTATTTTTAAATATTAGAAATCTCAAAACGTGATCGCTTAGTACGAAAGGTTTTCAAGAACTTTTCACATTAGAGTGCTTTATGGCTTTCTTGGCATATGCCTTGCTTTACTTGCTTGCTAGTCAATTTCTGTTTAGATCAGTCTCTGAAACTGTACAAAAATCGACGGATTTGCAGGCCCGATTGAATTTAGCTAGACTTTATGTATTTTTAAATATTGGAAGTCTCAAAACGTGATCGCTTAGTACGAAAGAATTTCAAGAACTCTCCGCAATAGATTTCTTTATAGTTTTCTTAGCATATAAATTCCAATGAATTTACCAAAAACGGCCTGACTGTCAACTTCCGAAAGCTGAGGGAATGAATTGAGCGAAGGCTATTAACATTTACTCGAAAGGAGTGGAAGAATACTTGTTTGATAACCAAAAGGTGCAGGGGTCACTGTCTAATGCTTCATAAAAAGAGTACACAAATCCGGTCAGATTGGATTTTGATTCAACTCGTGTATTTTAAAATATCAAAAGTCTCGAAATGTCATCGCTGAGTGATCTCGGAGGGAGCCGACGACCTAACAGTCTTCAAGAGCTCTTCGCATTAAATTTCTTTATGGTTTTTTTACGAGTAGCATATGCCGTTCAAATTTCAATGGATTTACTGAAAACTGCCTAATTGTCAACGTCCGCAAACTGAAGGGTTGAATTGGGCGAAGGCTGTTAACATTTATTCTAAAGTAGTGGAAGAATACTTCTTTGATAGCCAATACAAACTGCTGGGATCACTACCTAGAGCTTCATAAAATTAGTCTGATTGGCTTTTGCTGCAATTTGTGTATTTTAAAATATCAGTAGCCTCGAAATGTTTTCGCTAAGTAATCTCAGAGAATCTATCTAACAGAAGCATTAACAATTTCCAAAAATTCCTCGCATAACTTTTCTTTATGGCTTTCCTGGCATATATCTAACTTTCAAAATCAGCACATAACCACAAATTGCAATTCTCAGCGCTTTGCCTGCTAACAAATGCGAGCTAATGTGCGTCTCAATGCTCTATTATGTTTAAAATTATAATGGATGCAAAATAGGCAGGTCTCGGTTTGGTTGTTTGGTGGTACTAGACACATGTTTCGTTTTACATACACATACATATACAATATATAAATTATAAATCATTTGCTTTTGTTTTTTGGTTTACATTTCAAATATAGTACATACAAATATATATAAGTAGTACATAAGGTAGTGTACATTAACATATAAAGATACACAAATATAGGCACATATGCATACATACTTATGTATATACACATGCATATGCGTGTAGGCAAGTATTTACGCTATAAATTAACAGTAACAAAGTAATAAGTATTTTAGCTTGCACTTAACTATGCGCTTAGTCGTCGCCATTCATTTACCACCATTTAACTAATTAATTTTAACATTTTTGTTTTTGTTTTGATTTTAGCTGTTAACTTGAAGGCTAAGCCTCATTAATCAACGAATTCGACTAGGGGGTACGTACATAACGGTTATAAAATTCTATCAAAATTTAACCAAGTAGATTTCTTTATCTAATTTCATTAGTTTTTTGTGTTTTCTTATGTATTTTTATTTTGTTATAATTTATAATAATTTTTTGGGTTTTTTGGCAAATACGTTTTACTCATTGTCTCAAACAAAATGTTGTGTACTTGTTGTTGTTGCTATTGCAAAGCACATAACATGCAACAATTCCATATGTGATTTGCATTATGTTACATGTATACATTTCACGTGTGTGCGTGTGTGTGTTTGTTCTTCAAAAAAATATCCTAAAATTGTTTTTGTTGTTGTTTTTTAAGTGTTTCTTTTTACATTTTATTTTGTGTTGTTGGTTTTTCGTCAGTTAAAAACTTGATTATCGTCGGAAAGCAGAAGATGAAAAGTTAACTTCGGTTTCAAGTATTTAGTCCTACAGTCATACATACATACAATACATAAGTACAAGACAAGTGTATACAGTAAAAAAAATTAAACAGTTCCGCTAGTTTTGCTAGTCATTTTTTGTTTTAAATTTTCTAACCATTATTTTCGTTTTAGTAATGTCTTTGTTTTCTTTGGCGTTTCCGTTTAAGTCTACATGGTATTTCACATAAGAGAGAACGCTAGGAGCATTTATAGTCAATACAGTAAAGAGGATTGTGCTAAATTATTTTTGGTGACAATGCAAATTTTTCTTCTTAATTTTTACTGTTGCCATTGTGGTTGTTGTTTTTGGTTTTTTCATAAAAAAATTTGTATTTAGTTACATACTTTCGTTCGATAGGGTAAAAAATAAGTAAATGTTTACAAACATTTAAGTGCGTAAATAGCGCGTTAATAAAAATATAAATACGGTCATCAATAAATTTACAATGTCCAATCGCAGCGCTGTCGCATCGCCACAATATGTATATTTCTCCTCCTGAAAAGATATTAAAAAATATATATATAAATAAAAAATGAAACATAAACGAGTAAGGAAGGAAAATAGGGGAAACTCTCCTACTTTTGTTACTGCAGGCGAGGAGAAGGTTCTTAACCTTACCCTGACCTCAAACGGAATTGGCCTATTGATCTCAAACTGGAGGATCCTTGACGATCACTTCTTCTCTAATCATAGGTTTATAGGGTTCAGTCTAGTCGAAGAATGTCCGCCTAGAAAGTCTTTTAGAAATCCTAGGAATACAAACTGGGAAATGAACTGTAAGAGGCTCCGACGTAGTCTCCCATGCGCGTCGGGGGTAGACTCATTGGTCACCAACGACACGGTAGTCGTGGGTCGAAATCTTCAGCTCGGCATTTAAAACTACACAGGAGAGCTCCTATCCATTGAAAACACCGAAAGACAGGCATAAAGCTCTCTGGTGGACTATAGAACTTTCGGAAATCAGAGCGTCCTCCAGACGCTTATTCTATAAGGTCCGTGTGTGTGGTTCAATTGACAACTGGACGATGTAAAAAATGGAACTGACAATATACAACTCTGAGTTAAGGAAGGCAAAGAGGAATTCATGGAAAAGCTTCTGCGAAAAAGTGGAAGGCTGTCATGAGCCCGCTAGATTCAGGCGTATTCGTGCAAAGAACCCCATCTCCCCGGGTTATCTTACGGATGCAAATCGGATGTAGGCGCAAGACGATTGCGCGGTCTGTGTCGATCTTCTGGATGATCGGCACTTGACATGGGCGATCAATTCATTCAAGCCTTTCAAGTCCCGGAGCCGGATGGTATCATAACAGCGCATATTCAACAGGCTTTTAAGGTGTCATGAAACTGGTTGACATCTATCCATGCGAACTAAATAAGACTGGGTTATATCCCGGAAGCCTGGAGACGAATAAGAGTCACGTTCATCCCGATCGCTGGCAGGGTCTCCACAACACGGCCAAAGACTTCAGACTCATCAGCCTCTCCTCCTAGAGCCTCTGGTCAAGCTTATTATGATCTATGGAGTCTTTATGTGATGGAAAAGGGAAAGACCAAACTTGTGAAGAATCTGGAGAGCGTTCAACGAACGGCGTTAATCAGCATGACTACAAGACTGTACAGCTGCTGCTCATATGTATTATATATAGATCGATATTTGCGGTAATAAGTCAACAATAGGTACTGGGGTGCAAATATTCGGTGCCTAAACACTTTAACAGTTTTTGTTGGACTTAGATAATCTTTTATAGTGCAAAGTTTTATCTCGTTATATTAATAATTTCTTGATTTGTGTACTGGATAGCGAAAGAATCTAATTATATGGGAGCAATGGGAGTGGTAGCAGGCCGATTTCGCTCTTTTTCTAACTATTACATAGAAATGTGAAAAGAAGGTCACATACCAAGTTTGGTTCTAATCAAAGTATTTGTCCTGATTAGATATGTCTATCTCTCTGCTACCAAATGTTAGGGTCCTTAAGACCGGCAGGAATCTTCTTTTGGTAAAAGTAACGATAGTTGTTTTGGATAGAATAATATTTAACACAACCGTATTGCACCATCCCTTTGCAGTGCTAAGCCTCTTTTTACTATATCGTAGAGATTGTTCTCGGATTTTTATTCTTGTCATTAAGCCACTTTGCTGTATCCTTGATACTAAATCTCATTGTTTTTAAGCAGCTTAAGTAGTCATCTACTAAGAGGCTCTATAATAATGTGGCCAGAAGAATCTTTCTCTCTCCTACAATGGTTTCAGCTTTCCTAGTACGCAGTAGAGCTTTTATTCATCTGCGTTTTGGAGCTGGTTCGTGAACAAATTTCGTCAAATAAATAACGATACAAGGACACGACAAATGAACACCTTCTTGGAGAGAACAGGACGTGTGCAAAATTTTAGTTTAATATCTCAAAGACTGAGGGACTAGTTCGAGTTTATATAGACATACCGACGGATATGGCTAAATCATCTCAGCTTGTCACAATGATGATTTATATACATATGTACGTACTTACCGACGCCTTCTTCTGGGTATTACAAACTTCACGTATATATTCACTTCCTTCCTCTAACATACCTTACATTAGCACATAAATTTACCTCTGGGTGCTGGGTGAAACATTCCTCCAGACGCCGTCGCTCGTAGAAGCTCATATTTAATTTATAGCATGGAAACTCTATATCATATTCTAAACGTTCGGGTTCCGTGGTCAAACGCATACCTTTCGATGGCATCAAAACATTTACCACCACCAACAAAAGATTGGTATTCGGTATTTTCTTTAAATAAAACGGTCGTGAATATGGCACTTTTATATAGTCGCTTATATCTTCGAGCGAATTCGGTTGTAAGACATAGAGTGTTGAACGTGTATCGCATGGATTATAGACCGGATCGGGTTTCTTCATCTCAAATAATAATTTGCCATCGTCACTCATGTCTTTGTCTTTTTGCGGTTGACGTGGAAACGCATCCGGCGCCGCTTCGTAGTCGTCGTCGATCTCGTCCGAATATTCCAAGACTGGAAATGTGTAATGAATAAGTATAAATAATATATAAAGTATGTAGGCGAGGCTACTTACATGGTGCGCCGTCCGCCCACCATTTGATGCGCGCATATTGCCAGAAGAGCTGCGCGATCAACCAGCGCCAGCCTATGCTCAACAATCTGATTGGCTGTATTTGGGAAAATTGGAAATTATAATAGACTTCTTTACTTCTTGCCGTTGGGGACTTACGTGCAGTAGAGCTTGCGCGTCGCTGGAATCGTCGACTTCCTCGCGACATAGCGCTTGATAATCGTAAACATTGATGGCTTGGAAGAAGCCCTTCTCCACCATTGCCGCCATAACGTCACCTTGGTGGTCGCCGAAGAATTTTCCAGTATGATTGACATTTTGCGCTATCACAATGTATGCATTATTGTCTATGACGTAGCAATCTATCTCGTCGCTCGTACAGGTCTTTATGCAACCATTGCACTGGAGAACATTTTCGAAAGAAAGATGCATTGAACAATTCGAAAATTAATTTGTAAACAAAACAAGTTGACGAACTTCCACTTACATTATCTATCGAAGTGATATTGAAGAATCGGTCCATCATACGTGCATGTGAAAATTGAAAGCCGACAACACATGCAGGAGCCTCTCTACCGCCATCGCGTGGAAATATCGCATGCGAAGCGGTAACCATCAATTCGTTATCCTCCATTGGATCGCTGGCATGCTTCACCATGTACACGAAGCTTTCAGTGCGCTCTTGATGATGCTGCAATATGGCACTCTTGTACCAAGTCTCGTCGATCGCTGTCGTATGATAGTCGCCAAATTCACGATCATTTTCCACTTCAACCTCACCGTAAATGAATTGCCAACGTGTCAAGCCGCTCATGGTGGCCGCAAAACGCAACGAACCGCCAAAGCCTTCTATCAGCCTACGTTCCTCATCATTTGCGAATTTCCACTCACCGTAACTGGAGTTTGTTACCTTGGCATCGAAGATGAGCAGTTGCACGAGCTCCTTGTTGCAGTAGTAGGCATCCTCGTCGAGCGTTATGCGGCCGCAATTTACTACAGTGGAAAGGGTGCACAAGTTACATTGATTTCAAGTAATAACATAAGAAGACTATTAGTACAATCTAGAACACTTACTTTCATCCGTGTCATCACGGTCTGAATCATCTTCTTCATACTGTTCGGACCATTTCCAGTCGTTTTGTAACATCTTTGCAAGAAAATGGCGCAACTCAGCTTCAGGTGTTTTGAATTCGTGGCCTTCCAGGTAATGGTACTTACAATAAACCCTAAAAAGTGTTGATAAAAAACTTTAGAGTTGTTCACACTTTATATTTCTGCCACCGAACTTACCAAGCGGGATGCACTTTCCAGTTGTCACCGACAAAATAGTCCGATATATTCACTTTCATATGCTTGTTCTTCATCACCTCTTCACCCACCTTAATCCAGGTCTTACCATATTCACTTGGCAATACAATGCCTAACGAAAAGGGTGTGTTCGGTAGTGGCGCAAAGAAATAATCTTGTTTCTCCTCGGATACTCGACGCATATTGTCATAGTGAAACTTTACGCTTATATCCTTGACTTCACCTGATTGATATTGGACCATGGCACTACGCAGCTGCAGTATGGACTCACCCGGTTGGCGTGGTTCCGAATCCTCGTAAAGGTGCTCCACTTCCGTGAAATCTATACTGTTGTAATTGGGATTGAGCATACCAGTTTTCTAGTGAGAGGAGAGAGTATTTTATTTCATCAATTTGTGGTGCTAAGCTGTGTTAACTTACCGAAATCGGACGTAAATCGGGATGCAGCAGCATGTAACCGTTATTGGAAACCACATACGAGTAGCCATTTACACCAAGCTGCAAGTAGAGTAGTGGAAATTCTTAAAGTCTGATTAACATTTACTATTTTCAAGAAGATTTTTTTTCTTCCTAAAATTCTGAATTTCTGGACTAGATTGGAAATTAAATAAAAAGGGTTCACATCGCCGCAAGGTAAGCTGTTCTAACTGACTAACTTGCTCTTCTACTGTCCACCTTAAGGCAATGGTTGAAGCATCTCATTCGCCATAGTTACTTTCTACGAACCTGGGGAATTGGAGGGAATGGAAACCGCTTCATTAAATTTGTTCCAGGCTCTGGGTGGATTGTCGATAAGCGACTGACAAAGCCAAAAGCTCTGTCAGAATCGGGAAGAACCTCTCCAAGCCGTACGATACCAAACGAGACTTCAGAAAAAGCAACTCCCTTTCGTGAGACTTCTTCAATCTACTGCTGTAGAAAATAATTCGAGCTGTAGAACTTAATCGAGCATGTACTATCCTTTATAAAAGTGTACAACTGCTACGCCGATGACATCGATAACATTGGCCTCAACAACCGCGCCGTTAGTTCTGTTTTCTCTAGAATGGGTAAAGAAGCGAAGTAAATGGATCTCGTAGTGAAGACGAAATATGTATCTCCTGTCATCAAAGAAACAGTCATCGAACTCGCGACAGGCACCCAAGTTACTGTTGACAATAACTGTTGTAACGTTGTGATTTACGTGAGTACCTGCCGACGACGGCCTTACCTTTCTAGAAGCACATAGATCAGTACAATGCGTTGATCAGCGCCCCAAAGTATAAATGCATTTTGCACGTATATTTTGGTTCCAACTGGTTCAGGTAGATAGGGACACCTCAGCAGCCTTGGTCGGGTACGAGGCCGATCTAAAACCTCTGCCGTACTTTGGGTCCGGCACTCGGCCGCAATACGACTCCACATTGGATTGAATTTTTCAACCCTGCCTGCCTTTAAGTTTCAACCACAGCCACCACGAATCTCCACAAAGGGCCAAACCCAATGAGCAGATTCGAGTAAACTCCAAGGGCTAACTGCTCTACGTGGTACCAAGTTAAAGTCTCTGTAAATACCTTGTAGCTTTTGATTCTACCAGTTGAGCCCCCAAAACTCAATGACTGGTGACATTTGTCGCTTGAACAACAAATATCCTTATACTAGGAACAAATATAAAGCCTATAATATCATTTCAAGCTGAGTATTATAGCACTATTTCTGACATAGACTATGCTGACATTACAAGGCAAGCTCAGAAAGAAAGGCATAGTGCATATGGATTTCAGTCGTCTCTTACGACAGGCATGCCTTTCCACGGGTAAATTCTAACCCCTACCCGCAAGGGGAAGTTACTGTTGACAGTTATAACGAAGTCGTAGATAATTTCGTCTATCTTGGAACCCGCATCAACACCAACAACAACGTCAGCCTCGAAATCCAACGCAGAATACCTCTTGTCAACAGGTGCTACTTCGTACTGAGTAGGCAATTGTAAAGTCCTCTCTCGACGAACAAAAACCAAACTCTATAAGTCACTCATTATTTCCGTTCTGCTTTATAGTACAGAGGCTTGGATAATGATTATATCTGATGAGTCGCCGTTACGAGTTTTCGAGAGAAAGGTTCTGCGCAAGATTTATTGTCCTTTACGCATTGGCAACGGCGAATAACGAATTCGCTGGAACGACGAGCTGTACGAGTTATATAACGATATAGTTCATTGAATTAAGAGACAACGGCTACGCTGGATAGGTCATGTTGTCCGAATGGACGAAAAGACTTCTGCTCTGAAAGTATTCGACACAGTACCTGCCTGACAAAGCTGAGGAGGAGGAAGACTGATGGAGAAGGACCTGGCTTCGTTTGGAATCTGCAATTGGCGTCTCATAACAAATAGGAGAAACGACTGGCGTGCTGTTTTAACTCGCCTATAACCGCGTAAACGGTGTGTACACCTGTTAAGAAGAAGAAAGACCTAAGACATAATTTTGAAACTATCTAACTATAAAGGTAATATGATTTAGAAGAGAGCACTTAATCTACAGATCTAGTTTAGAATTCCAATATTGGCGGATACTAAACTGAATCCGAAGCTGCCGTGTACCTCAAATTGGTTACTGAAAATAATATGTAGGAGTGGGATTCGAAAAAAAACACTTTTATTTTTGTAAATCATCAAACTACTTAAGGTTTCGCCACACTAGTTCTCGATTGGCCGATGGAATTCAGACGGAATTTAAATCAGACGGACATACCATAATCCAGGTTACATTGCAATGTTGAAGATATTTAAAAAGTCCATCTCTCTAAAGTTTCAATGATATCCTTCACTTACCTTATAAGGCAGCGTTAGTTTATCGATATCTTCCACCGGCACATCGGTGCCAGCTACACCAAGCAGACGTGCCCGCTTCGAAGAGTTCTCATTACGGTAGGAACGATCAAAGGCTGGAACGCCCACAGCGATCATAAGCCGTGTGCCAGTATCGTTAGCGCGCGGCTCATACTGCAATGAAATCAAGTTGGAATATGTGTGGGGTTAAAACTTTGAATAATTTGTATGGCTTACATACCGTTCGATCCGTAAACGAATGCGTCCATGTCGGCGGATGTTCCTCATTTTGCAGCACCAACGGCGTGGCTATCACATCTACATACTTCAACACCTCCTCGTGCACCTCATCCAATGTCTGCACATGCGAATAGTAGCCACGATTCAAGCAGGCCATCCATTGTATCTCGCGGACCTTGGTCACTTCCTTGCCCAGCAGATAAGTGAATATGCGTATATTCATATTCATGGTGCCGTTCTCACCATTGCCCCAATTATATTTTTCGAAAATTTCGGTGGTATTGCCAGCAACGCCATCGGTGACAACCATTATAGCTTGATTGCAAGTGGACGTCTCATTGCAACGGCGTTCGATATAGTATTTCTTCAATAGCTGAAATGCTTTCTCATACGCCAACGATAGGTTCGCATATCCCTCAGGCTTGATCTCTTCAATGGCATCATTAAACACATTGATATTCTCAGGTGTGGCCTGCACTAGGGCGTCCTTAAAGCATGGTATTATATCGTGAACCTCCGCGGAGTAATTGAAAACCGTAAAAAAATCATTATTCGAGAAAGAATCCAAAATACTGCGTATTGTAAATTTGGCAACATGATTGCGGAAACCGGTCATCGAACCCGAATTGTCCAATAGTATGACAATATCCTTGGAGCAGGTGGCAGTCTCAATATACCACGAACGTTTGCGGCAATCATAGGTGTCGGCATTTTCCGGATTACCGCGCCGCTGCCATTGTAGGCCGGGATAATGGCGCAGTATGCCCGTGTCGGAGCCGAAATATTGCCACGATAGTGCGGGATCTGATTTGTAGTTTTGTTTGAAAACTTCATCCAGCGTTTCGGACCACATAATAGTCTTCAACACTTCTTTATCTAAGTTATGAAGGAACGAAAATAAATTTACAGAATATTTTATTTAATGATATTTGTATTTGAACTTACCGCCATCAAATATATTAGATGGTACATGGACGGAACTGTGTTCTGTATCAACAGATATATTATAAAAGTGTGTATCCGGATTTAGCGTAAAATTTAGATATCTATCCTCGTATTCCATCATACCATCCAGCAGCTCCTCGGCGCGTTTGTCATCGAATTTTGAAAATTTACTCGAATAGTATTGGTAATTATCCTCCGCATATGTGTAATTAAATACGAATTCTTCGTTGACTGCCTCGGCTTTTTGTTGTATGCAACGTACCGCATCCATTTTGCGCGCAAACATGCGTCCCACATTCGCTGTGATGGATTTAATGAGTTCGGTGCCATTTTTCAATTCGACGCGTGCATTGTATTCTTTGTATTTCTATAAAGAGAATAATATACCGTTATCAGTCGGCTATTATTAGTTGCACGCTTATGGCTTGCTCACGCGTACTTACGGCTTTAATCTCTTGAGATTTGGTCATACGTTGCGCTAATTCCCACAATTCATCGCCAAACTGCATTGCCCATTTGCCAACGCTGGAAGGACAAGTAAAAATAATATTTGATTAATTATGAACTTTACTACGGACTTAAATAAAATACAACGGGTTTTTGGCTAAATTATCTAAATTTGTTCTTATATTACTAGAAATTGCTCCTCTGCTCTTGAGAGCACCCTAAATGAAGGCACCGTTTTCTTTATGGTTTGAGAACAGAATGGGTTCTCTATAAATCGTTGCCTATATTTGGCTTCAAAGTTGAGCATTACACGATTCATTCACTCTGTTAGGCATATAATGGGTTTTTTTATAGGAACTAGTAGAACTGATGTAGACATATAGAGACAGCAAACGACGCTATATTTTTCCCGCTCTTTTAACATTTCTCTTCAGTAATGTATGCCATTTTATATTGGAAAGATATACGATCCAAAAGTTGAAACTTTTAAAATTTACTAACGAAATTCGGATTCAGTGGCCTAAACTTTAAGAGTGCTACGTCCAATTTATGGTCGTTATAATCGTCCTGGCGGATCAACAATTGAGCGTCTAGTGGAAAAATTTGAATCCACAAGCACAGTACAATTTGTTACGGTGTCAGTGAGATAAAGGAATGTCTATAGTAATACAGAAAAAGGCTGCCGCTAGCACATCAATTAGGGAAGACCCAAATCAGTCCCTGTGAATGGGAATCGCTACCGTTCAATGATAACCGAATATTTTTGGCCCGAATCGGTGGATATGGACTTGGACAATGTGTTGCTCCAACAGGACGGCACCAAAAGACAGACAGCAAATGTAACAATCGATTTATTAAAAACCAAGTTCAGTGAACGTATTATCTCATGAAATGCCTCAATTGGCCGCCTGGGTGGTGCGATTTGATGCCGTTAGACTATATCCCGTGGGTCTACGTCAAGTCTATGGCCTATGCCAACAAGGCAGCGATGATTGATGAACTTAAATAAATGAACTCATGTTTCGATTATTATAACGAAACAGTGCTGTAATTTATATTTGGTTGCATTCAAGCAAATGGTCTTCTGATGATTAGAGATTCTTATCCAAGGGGAAGCGAAGCGCTCACATAGTTTTTTCTTTCCAAATGTTCATGAAAAATATTTTAGGTCTAGTGGACAAAAATTTAATGTGTATCTTTGATTTCAGATCTGAACTAAAAGACAGTTTTGAGGTTGCCTGACTCAGTGTTTTTGAACACGCGTTTTGAAAAACGGGCAACAGCGAGGAGAAAGTAGGTTAAATTTTGTATTCCTTGATGCTGTTCCGAAAATTTTATTCAAAAATTCACCACACTGTGGACCGCCAATTGTTAATTGAAATCGGATAGGCCGAGCGTTTCGATTGTCTGGAAATAACCATTTCTCAATAAACCCTTTTAATTTTTAGTTTTTTTTTAGTTTTAGCCATTAAGAGGGGAATTGTGTTCAGGACAACGCCAGGTCGCTCACATCAATAGTGATTACAACGAAGCTACGTGCGCCCTTCTTATAGTTTGGACTTGGCATCTAAAGGTTAGTACTGGTCTATGGCAAAAAAAATAGTGGAAAATTCGCCTTAAGAGAAGCTAATGAAAATCGACTCTCGCAGTTTTTGTCCACAGAGACGACGGTTTCTGTGAGAGAGGCAATACGAAATTATTTTAATACCAGCAAGTTATCATACAAATTGATGTGTACCTAAATCAGTTAAGTCTAACTAGACCTTGTACCATATATGGAACCTTTTGTTAGGCTCACTGATTAAGTGCGGTGTTGATGTATCTAGCACTTGTGGCTTCCATTCATTATTCATAAAAAGGTATAAAGAAAGATGGAGTCATGTGTAAAAGTTCACGCAAGTGAGGAAAGTTCTCTGAGCGCCATTCACTTGGGAGTGGCCAGAAACGATTCTTTTACTTATGGCTAAAGCAGCGCTCGACTTCCGGCCTTAGACCAAGTATCCTCTGGGCAGCCAAAAAAGATCCGTTTGAACGCGAGCTAAAGTGAGAAGGCCAAAAATCCACTCCCCAGGGTTGTGGGTTTGGTACCCGCCACGTAATAAACAATACCAATGGGAAGAACAGAAAATCCTAGGATGAGAGACTACCCTTTTGATGACGACCCCTGCAAGCGTGCAATAATTCGAGTTGCAGATCTTTATCGAGCAGGTACAATCTTTTATAAGAGTGTACATCTGGGCTCGTATGCCGCTGATATTGAAATCATTTGCCTCAACATTCGAATAAGAAAGCGAAGCAAATGGGTCTGCTAGTGAACGAGGGCAAGGCGAAATATCTCCTGTCATCAAACAAACAGTCATCACTCTCGCGACTTGGCTCCCTTTTGACAGTCACAACTTCGAGGTCGTAGATAATTTCGTTTATCAATGTCAGTCTTGAAGTCCAACGCAGAATAACTCTTTCCAACAGGTGGTACTTCGGATTGAGTTGACAATTGAGAAGTAAAGCCCGCTCTCGACGAACAAATACCAAACTCTTTTTTCTTGTCGCGCTATATGGTACAGAGGCATGAACGATGAAAACATCTCATGAGTCGACGTTAGGAGTTTTCGAAAGAAAGGTTCTAAGGAAGATTTATGGTCCTTTGTGCATTGGCAACGGCGAATACCGCTGTCAAAGTTGAGGACGAGGAAAGACCAGGTGGAGAAAAACCTGGTACACTTGGAATCTCAAATTGGCGCCAAACAGCGAAAAGGAAGAACGACGCGAGAACGGCGCGTTGTTGTAAACTCGGCTATAACCGCATAAGCGGTATAAAAAGTCTTGATATCTTGAATTTGATGGGCTAGTTTGTATGACAACTATATATTATAGTAGTCCGATCTGAATCTAAGATTATAGTGTTGCTCTGGATAGTAATCCATGCCAAATTTTATGAAGATATCTCATCAAATAAAACAAGTTTCTTTATAGGGACTTGATTTTGATAGGTCTGTAAGTAGAAGAACTATATGTTATAGTGTTCCGATTTCAGTGGTTCCTATAAATAAGTGGGTTCTTGGAAAGAGGAGGATGTTAGTAAAATTGCAGATCGATATTTCAAAACCTAAGGACACTAGCTTTACAAGCTGATAATTATACCCTGAACTGGGTATATTAAGTTTGTCACGATGTTTGTAACACCCAGAAAGAAGTGTCGGAGACCCTATAAAGTATATATATAAATGATAAGTATGTTGAGCTGAGTCGACTTAACCATGTCCGTCTGTCTGTCCGTTCGTCCGTCCGTCCGTCTGTATATATACGAACTAGTCCTTCAGTTTTTAAGATATACTTTTGAAATTTTGCAAACGTCATTTTCTCTTCAAGAAGCTGCTCATTTGTCGGAACGGCTGATATCGGACCACTATAACATATAGCTGCCATATAAACTGAACAATCGGAATCAAGTTCTTGTATGGAAAACTTTCACATTTGACAAGATATAATAACGAAATTTGGTATAGATTATTTTCTAAGGCAATAATGTAATCTCCAAAGAAATTGGTCAGATCGGTTAACTATAGCATATAGCTCCCATATAAACGGAACGATCGGAATCAAGCTCCTGTATGGAAAACTTTCACATTTGACAATATATCTTCACCAAATTTGGTATAGATTATTTTCTAAGGCAACAATGTAATCTCCGAAAAAATTGTTCAGATCGGATGACTATAGCTTATAGTTTCCATACAAACTGAACACATAGTTACTAAAAGAAATGCACCTGTGAAGGGTATATTAGCTTCGGTGCAGCCGAAGTTAAAGTTTTTTCTTGTTTTTATTCTTTTTATGGTCTTCGTGGCACTCTGTTTAGGATATTATGAAGGGTATATGTGTATTAAACGGATGACGCTGTTCAATATATAGTATGCGATTTTATTTTAAAAATCTAGATCTAAATTGTAGATATAAGTCGAAAAGTTAAGACGACACTTGAGTACTAATTGCAATCTTGAATACTTTTTACCTTAAAGCACTGATTTCTTATCGCGAAATATAAGAAATATTACTCCATAATAAATAAAATGATAACTGATCTATATTATGCCTAATACCACCACTTGCATTAGCTTCAAAAGTGCCCAACAGTACTCTCAATAAGTGTGACTTCCTAATTAAATATGCATTGCTGTCAAATAAGAACGTCCACAAATGCTGCAGTGTCGAGCAATGTACTGACAACTTTCGACCGAGTGAAGATAATGAAAAGCCCAATATTATTACAAGTGGCAACAATACATTAGGCGGCTGGGGCAAGGAGAACGCAAAGTGCAAACAATTTACATGCACCGCAAAGCTAGTGCCATTATATGCCCCATGGGCACACACATACATACATAATTGAAGACAATTTGAGCATACATGTATGAGTGCATGTTTGGCTGTGTGTGACTGTGCCAACACCCGCACACAAAAGAGCACATGCAGACAGGTCTGCCGCAACAGCCGCGGGCAAGCAAACACGTCAAATAGGCACACAAAAGCCAGCTGCTCCGCAAGTCGGCAAGTCGGCAGCAACGTGGCAAACGCAAATAGCAGCCCCGCGGTGGGTATACGAGTACTATATGTATATACATTTGTATGTATGTGAGCACACGTTTGACGGGCAAATGTAAGTTGCATGCATATATAGTACATATGCACACACATACAAACCCATACAAATGCAGTGGAGCAAAGCAGAAAAAAGCTGATAATGAAAATATATATAGGTATATATAATATATATATATATATATGTATTTGTATTGTGGTGCTTATGAGCACACTGGGACATGCCGTTATGCTGCTGGCGTCGCACTGACGACATGTCCCAACCGCTGTGCAGAATAAATGTTGGTGCAGGCATTGTTGAGAAAATCAAGTTAGCAGTGGAGCGCAGAGTACCAGTCAGCTGATCACAGCCAACAGCTGTTATTTGTTTACAAACAAAAAATCCGTTAATAAAAAGTTGCTGATAAAATGGCGCATAAGCACAGTTGATGAATACGAAGGTAATCGCGAAAGCGTAAAGGCGAAAAATGAGGACTTAAAATGAGAGCGCGTTGGTGACAACTGTATAGAGAGTTTCAGATTGAGAGCGCGCACCAGCGACATATTGCTAGTGCGTGCGCAAATAAATGGCAATCAACAAGTGTGTTGTGTTGAGGTCATATTTGCGTGCTCTAAAGTGCTGCCATGCTGCTTTATTGCGTTATTGCCTTGCACATATTTTCGTTGCTTTTGCACATTTTCTTTGCAATCGTTTCGGCATACATTTTCGTGTTTTGATGCCCTCTCGTTGCGCGCTCACTCTCCAGTTTGCTCGCTCTGTCTGCTTTTTCTCTATGTCACTCTCTCTCTCTCTCTAAGTAACGAGCACACCGCTGCGTATACGCAACCTTAGTTATATGCTTTGTTTTAATTCCAACAATTTATCCGTTGTTCATTTAGGCCTTTCATTTGTATTTAACCTGACGTTTGCCACACAACAACAACAAAATAATACATACATTTAAACATAGTTGAAGCAAGCCACAAAAACAGAATAATATTTTTATGGCTATTCATAAATCGAGGAGGAAACAAACGTTGGTTATACATATATGTATGTATGTCTTAAGCGTATATGTATTTGTGAATATGTATTATACGTATTCATGATATATGTATATTTATATATATTCCGGCCATACATATGGCGTCAGCTTTTTTATGGGCAATACATACACATATGCAAATATGAATTTTATCAGCTGCTCGATTTTCTGACTTTATTATTGTGTACTTTCTTATCACCTGCCTATATATAATCAAGTAATAATTATGTTAATTTTTCTTGTGGCTAACGGTTTGTTTACAAGCAATATATAATTAACAACGTGGTAATTTATTTTCTAATATTTATTATATTCACCCTGATCAATAGAAAATTACAAAAATAATAAAGTGTGCGCTTTGTCTCAAATTCTTTGACTTATTTATTTAGGTTATATTATATTTTTAGATTTTGTTAGATACTTCCATAATTTATTATCATTTCGTTATTTTCAGCATAGTTTCTTGCCCACTAAATCAGACCCTTATCACTGCTGATACTTTATGCTGTTATTTTTGTGCATTTTTTTGTGTATCTTTTTTAGCATTTGACGTAGAAAGTGAAGCGTCTTCCACTTTTATGTATGTGGATTATCAAAACTCCACATCCGACAATTTTGTTTACTAACGTGCACTTTAAACCAAAAGTGAGTAAAATTTTCTTTTGAAAATCGGAAAATAATACAATGGTTGTACGGCTTCAATTCGAATTACATGTTATAAGCTCCCAAACTAAGATCCCTCCAAAAACTCTCACATAAAGTGGCTGGGCACAGCTCCAATTGTTACGTGCGATGGCGGATGGACTCATTCGGGTCGCCTTCGATAATCTGCTCCCGATTGGCAAAACCGTCTTCAGTCCGCATTGTACGGCATTCCTGAGGATTCGCATTATCCATTAAAGTAAACGTAGTGCTAAACGGATCTAAGGTTTCTCCAATTATCGACTCTGTTGGACAATTAATTCTACGGAATATTGGACTCAAAGTGCGGTGTGCATGTGAAACGAATCGCGATTTTGGTAATAAACGCTGTACCAGTCTGTTCACTTTGAAATCAAACTAAGTACAAATCAAGTTACAGCTATTAGAAAGACGAAATCTACGAAAAAAGTATTGCATTATTGAAAACCTATATAAACATCGACTGCAAAAACTGATCGATTCGGTAAGAAGGCTTTGTGTGTGGTAGGATCAGAAAGGTGTGGTATATCATGAGCTTCTAAAGCCTGGTGAAACTGTTAATACTAATCTCTACAGACAACAAATGATCAATTGGAACCACGCATTGATCGAAAAATGGCCAGTAAGGGCCAGTATACCTGCACACAAAGCAAAATCAGGTCAGAATACAATCAAAGCACTTTGTTGGGAACTACAGCCCTACCCGCCGTATTCATCAAACTTGAGTCAGGCCCCTTCCTCTTGCCATTTGTTTTCATCGATGAGACACGCATTGGCTGAGCAGCACTTCGATTCTTACACAGAAGTCGAAAATTGGTTATTTGATTGGTTTCCTTCAAGTGACGAAGATCGAAAACAGCATTTAGGAACTTTCTCCTGTTTTACTATCAAAAGGGTAAAAATGCAGTTCAAGCAAGGCGAAAATATTGTGATGTGGACGGTGAAGATGTGTTGACCGAACGCCATTGTAAAATTGGTTTACAAAATATTTTTCCGACAATTTCCATCTTGAGTATGCAACACGTCCAGGAAGGACTCTTCAAGCCGATGTGCCAGTCGTTGATAAATGAAAATCGTCGATTAACAGCTCGAGAGATAGTTGGCGCAGATTGTGGGGTCTCCCGTTTTATGAATTGGGCAGAGCAAACTTCAATTCCCACCGTTGGACATGCTTTCGTCCGAAATTCTTCATGGTTGGAGAATGGAACGTTTGCTCCATCGTCATCGGATAGGTGATCGGGCTCACCATCTCCAGATGTTATGCTTTTTCAGCAGACTGAAGAAACTAGATCACCTCTGAGTGTTCTACAGTCACTAGATCATAACTGAGGGTTCTACAAGAGTATTCTTCGGTATTGAAATTTCTGTTAGTGGCGGCATCTTTTCATGGAATTTTCGGGCACTACACCCGTCGACCAGCTTGTGAAGCTCTTCGTGGTCACGGATTTCGGCACCTCTCTTTTTTTGTCTGCAAATGCGTCTCGCTTCCCTCTCCAACTCTCGGTATCTATCCCATCCCACACGAGGTAGGCAGACTGTTTTCTCTACGGAACTCCTCATCGTACCAGCTGTTTTTATGCATTTTCCGAAAAGTAATGATTTCGTTTTAAGCGGTACGTAAGGAGCTTGAAATGCCGCCCCACAGTTTCCTTTTACCGAGTTGTTGACGATTGCTCTCATAGAGTAGGAGTGCAAGTCTAGTAGAAAATCGCTCGCCTGTCTGTTGTGATTGCAGCTTCTCGACGTCGAACCTTCTCTGTGGTTGTTGACGTGCGTTTTTTGCTGCACAGAGGCGAGTGCATATCTTCGTTGCAAGAAGATAGTGGTCCAAGTCAATGCTAGGACCTCGGAGCGTACGCACGTCTAAAACACTGGAGACGTATTTTCCGTCTATCACAACATGATCGATCTGGTTGGTGGATTTTCTATGCTGGAATGTAGTACCACAGATAACAACATTCCGGGCCCCAGCGAAGTCTATCAGCTTCAACCCATTTGGGAATGTTTCATCATGGAGTCTGAATTTACTGACCGTTGTGCCACAGATATCTACTTTGCCCACCCTGGCGTTAAAGTCGTCAAGCACGATTTTGATATCGTGGCGGGAGCAGCTCTCATAGATGCGCTCCAAGCGCTCTTAGAAGAATATCATAGAAGTATGTATATCAATTCAGATTCGTGGACTGCCAATTTCCTAATAAAACTATATTTCATTTATTGTCTTCTTTTCTTAAGCTTCTGTCGTAAAAAGTTATTTTTAATCTAGTCTTTACAATAACACGCACTGCTCCTTCAATACAATCGCATAAATTGCTTGTATAGGAGTGCAATCATTCGAGCAATCGCACTTTGCCACACACTTTAAACACAAAGTACTTGAATCGAATAAAGAATCCATTTAATTACATACTTGTGTTTGTTGAATAAAATTCACTTTCATTTTTAAAATCATTCAATTTTGAAGATATTAATTTTCAAATTCTCAGAAATGAGGAAGCCATACAATTCAATCATAAATCTTTCGAAGACAAAAACAAATATTTTAATCGACAAACGTTTAACAATGCCACTAAAAATAGAACACACTGCCAACGGACAGCTACCGAAATAAGTGCAAACAAGCAACTTTATATATCTATTTAGGAACATTAGTGCGGGTCGATTTTTGAGGGGCATGCAAAATTTAAAAAAAAAATAAATAGTTTCATAGTTGATATAGATTTTAAGAATTTTATTACTTTACGACTGTAATTATAGATAATTAATTAATATATACTTATTTACAAAATTAAGCAAATCGAGGAGAAAACATTTTAACCCTAGCGCCAGTGGTGTAACCCCTTAAAGGGTAAAGTCCACTTGTGAATTCCATTTTGGTCTTGCATATATATCGAATTTACATTAATTTGAGAATATACTCCAAAAATTAATAATATACATATAATAATTTCGGAGATATGTATGTGTGTAAGAATTTTTTACCTTCGTGTAATCGGCTGTCGAAACCTTCAAAGACTTTTCGACGAGCTTTTTTGATATATTTGTCTGGTAGTAATGGAAGGAATAAGATTTTAGAAAATATTCGGTAGTCGAAAAAGTCTTTTCGTATTTCTGCTTTGCCATTTTTCCACAAGATACATTATTCCAACAGTCTAAAACTTCTCTGGTTTCTCGGCGAAAACCAGCAACAAGTAATCTTCACAGGCTTCTTTTGAAGCCAAATTTACTGCATTAAGGGAGCTCTTCATTGACCGAAACAAGTGGAAGTCCGATGGTGCAAGGTCAGGGCTATATGGTGGATGCATCAAAACTTCCAAGCCAAGCTCTCCCAGTTTTTGCGAGTTATCAAAGATGTATGTGGTCTAACGTTCTTCTGATGGAAGACGAATGCCTTTCTGTTTATCAGTTCTGGCCGTTTTTTTCGATTGCTTGCTGCAATCTCATCAGTTCTTGACAGTAAAATGTAGAATCAACCGTTCGACCAGGCTGGAGCAGCTAATAATGGATGATTTATTTTCAATCCCACCAAAAACTCAGCTTAAACTTTCGAGGCATCAATCCTTGATTTGCGACCATTTGTTGAGCTTCACCACGCTTGGACCATAATCTTTTTCGCACATTATTGTCATATTTGATCTACTTTTCGTCTTCTGTTACCATTCGCTTTAGAAATGGTTCGATTTCATTTCGTTTTAGCAAAGAATCGGAGATTTTAATTTGGTCCATTAAATTTTTCCGAGTCAATACATGTGGTACCCAAACATCGAGCTTCTTTTTGTAGCCATCCTTTTTTAAGTGTTTTAAGATCATTTGACGATGAATGTTAAGATTCTTAGGGATGTCATGACTGCTTATGTGACGGTCATCGATATATGATGGGTTGACCAGAGCGAGGTGCATCTTTCACATCGAAATTTCCAGAACGGAAGCGAGCGAACCACTGTTGTGCTACACGAACTGATACAACATCGTGTCCGTAAGCTTTACAAATTTCATTGGTCGCTTGCGTGGCATTCTTCCCTTTTTATACTAAAATTTCAAAATATAGCGAATTTCTTCATTACTTTTACTCATTTTTGAACAGCTGTAACTTTTTTAACTTCCCCGAATTTAGTTTTTTCTGGTTAAATGACACAATGTTATTGGTAGATTTGGAGATATACGACTGCAAAGACATCTATTGACAAAATACGAAAAGACTTTTTCGACTAGCAATATTTGTTTTAAACTTATTTATCATATTTCTGAAGCTTAAAAATGATATAAAAAATGCAAAAATGTGACTTCCTCTCCTCAAGGTTTGACCTCTGAAGATTCCGCAGGACTGGTTTACTGCCTTTTATTTGATTGACTGTAGTTTAGCACGAATGTATGCCAGATAAACCCTTTTTAAACACGCGTCTAACAAAGCACATTCATAACTCATCTTCAACAATTTATCTACAACACATACATACATACAGACACATGACAGCGCAACAAAATTGCATTTTGCAAAATGGTGCACATTTAATTGAATTTCAATTGAAATCAAATAACTAAAGTGGTAATGGTTACTCATACGCCACACACCACCCCACACACTTATGTACACTCGAACACACGCACACACAAGCGAACTCAATTAGCGTTATTACCAACACTGGCAGACAAGTCAAGAGTTGTCAGCGTTGTATGACAGTCGTGATGCATTCTGTTGGCAGTTGCGATATTTTATATTTCTACAATTGATGACACCTCCTTCATTCATTTAAGTGCACAAATGGAGCAGAGCAGAGCGAAACTCGTATGCGAGATACTGAAAGCGATTGTTTGGCGGCACACCTGCTCCACAAGCACAGAAACCAACATATATGGCATGCAGCACTCGCACAAAATATATAACGGAATAAATTACTGTATGTCAAGCGGATAGCGCGGCACTGGTCGTTTGTGTTTATGTCTGTAAGTGTGACGTCATAGCGGTAACCCTTTTCACTGTTTTTGTATAATAAATAAATTAAATTCTTTTTTGATTCATATTCAAGCATTTCGCTTGAAGCCACATCAATCACTCATGCATTCAATGAATCAATGATGATTATTTACACTTGAGTGTGCAAAGTTTGTCAGCTTGTTAGTTTGTTAGGTTCTCAATGTGTGCGCTACACTATGCTTATATACTTGTTATATGTCGTACGCCGGCAATTTTGTCACTGGCAAAATGCGATTTGTCTATAAAAATAGAAGATAATTGTCTTTTATCGACCCATGATGCCCGTTTTAAGTTATTTTGGAAATGAAGAAATACTAGAGAAAAGAGCATAACTCGTAAAATGCATGTTTTATACTTATTTATTGAACTAGTTTTTCTAAGAAGTATTGTTCCTAGAAAGAATATTTACGCAAGAATTGCTACAAGGAGCTTAAATAGAGGCTGCAAAAAAAACAATATAAATAATAAAATAAAATTCCTAATCAATTTCGATGGAAAATCGTCAAAATTATGGTAATCGAGGTCAACGGGACCATCATCGAGAACTAAGACCTCGTAAAGAGCTCACCAAATGTGAAAGTCGAAAAAAGTGAGTTTTGAGAGCGACGTGATATTTATTCCCACTCCTTTGGCATTTCTCTCAGTTGAGGTAAGAATATTGTTGCCGCTAGCGCATCAATTGAGGAAGACCCAAATCAGTCTCTCGCACGTCGTTCTCAAGCGTTGGGTATCTCTATGACGTCGTTGTGGCGAATTTTACGAAAAGATCTTGGCCTACATCCTTGCAAGATCAAACTGACGCAAGAACTGAAGCCGCTTGACTACCAGAATCGTCGTAGATTGGTGAATTGGGCTGAGCAACAAATTGAAAATGATCCGGATTTTCATCGAAAAATCATCTTCTGCGATGAATAAACCAAATATGTGTTATTGGTCAGGCAGCAATCCAAATGTACTCGTACTCCATGAGTCTCGAAAAAATTATAGTTTGGTGCGATATAAGGGCCGGCGTCATAAGACCGTACTTCTTCCGTTATGATCAAGACCGGCACGTTACCGTGAATGGGAATCGCTACCGCGCGATGATAACCAAATATTTTTGACCCGAATTGGCTGATATGGACTGGGACAATATGTGGTTCCAGCAGGACGGCGCCACAAGCCACACAGCGATTACTGAAAACCCATTTTGGTGAACGCATCGAATGTACTTTCACAGGAAAAACTTCATCTCAAAAATCGACTTCTCGAAACCGGTTTTAGATCCTTAATCTCTTAGGCAAAGTTGTTCAGAATGAACCACAGCTCTTTTCTTAAAAGGTAAATGGACTCTTCAAATAGAAAACTCACCTTATTGGCCCGGAATCTACTATAAGCAGTAATGTTTTTTAAATAAATTGAAGCTAACCAGAGTCCTTAGGGGTTGTCGTGTTATCTGTGGTAGGCTTACTGGATGAATATTATCCTCGAATAAGCTTTATAGTAGAATATGACTTGGAACAAAAAATTTAGGTTATCTACAAAACAAAAATGTCTAATGTCCCTTCTGGTTCGAAACTCTCAGTCAGTTGTATATGGATGAAAAGCTTTAAAAAGTCCAATATTCGAAATCTGAACCAATACACTGCCTATCACGGAAGTCCCTAATAAAAGTTATCTTAAATATTGTTAGTAAGACCACATAGACTGTTAAATTAGCGGCAACCGTAGGCTTCCTGAAGAATAACTCCTTCATGAACTTTGAAACGGAACGCCTCCAGGTATCGCAAAGATACGAAACTGGTCTATGACCTTTAACAATACTAACTTAACCTAACCTTTTGATAAAGTTTTTATAAACTGTGCAAGTGGTCCTGGAAATAGCTGGTTCATCGAACTATTGGAAGCCGCTAGCAGCGTTTCGGTATTGAGAAAATACAAGTTAAATATCATGTCCTTCACGAGCCACCAACATTGACCCGTACCCAAGCTTGAACATTTTATATATCGTGCATTGTGGCATGCAGCAAGTCATTCACAAATTTTATCCTTTTAGTTTTATTGGTGCTTTTGTGTAAACATGCAATCTAAAGTAGATTCCAGCGATAAAATTTATGTACTGGTTGAAGAACATGCCCTGCCACTGTTGTTGGAAAAGCTGCAAATTAAGTTTTCAGCTGAAAGTAATTCACGTTAAGTGAGAGTGAAAATTTGACATGGTCTGTTAAATTTGAGCGTAACTACAGTTGTGATACACAAAAATGCATAAATATGAGTGCCTTGTATACGAAATTTAATTTATTATAGTTAAACAACCCTTGTTGGAAGGAATCTATAAAGAAGCTGAGAAGTTCTGAGCTTTTTTGCGACTTGCAGAACGTTTGAAGTCATAAAAAGACTTATATATAATGTCATCTCAGAAGAATGAATAGTTTCGGTTTTTTGAATGTGTCAGTATAGTGTTGATTGTTATACTATATAATATTACATATATATTCCAGAACAAATAAAAATTAAAACAAATTTCTAGTAATAGATACTTAAAAATTATCTTTCGTTCTAATGTGAATGAGCTTAGTGGAATGTGTCTCAACAGTGCAGAATTTTATAAAACTTCGAAAATTAATTAGGAAACTTTATTTTGAATGAAAAAGTTTCATTGGATTTTATCTTTGTTCCTCTTTGTGTTTACATTGTCTTCACCACATTCAATTTCATATAAAGTTTATTGATTTTTGAGTTGATATTCCATTTACCGCCCTCATGCCAATCTAAAACTTTTAAATAAGATATTGTTTTAAAGTTGAGAGCTTAGACTATATGACCAAAATAATGTTATTGACTTCTCTTTACACCTTTTTTAAGAACACTGTTTTGATAACTCCCTATTTCAAACATAGCTTCGTTATAGCTTTGTGTTCGGATCCTTCTTTCCGGTCTAAGACTGATCCGAAATCCCTATATAAGGTATGGTTTTAAAGCTGAGAGCTTAAGTTTATGACAATCATAGAAAAAAAATCAGAACTCAGAAAAAAATTCGTTTTAACCGGTGATTCTACTAGATGTACTTTTCCAACAGTTTTTTTTGACAGGTCACGCGTGAGTCTTGTCAAGTTGTCTTGTTAAGTTTGTTCCGTATTGTATGGCATTTTCAACTTTTAGGAAAATTCAGGTTCTGTACAGATTGTGATACTGTACTATTCGGAACACCATCACCCATCTTGAGACCCAGCATTGATTATTGAACAATATTCGACCAAGCGTACATGAAGACCGTGCTAAGTAGATTCGGCGCCGTTCGCAGCAACTCGGACTGACGTATGGTACGACTTGGCGCATTTTACGTCCATATCTTAAATTCAAAGCGCGGTACAGCTTGTGAACGAACTAAAAACGCTCGGCCATTCCCAAGAACATCGCTTCGCTCTATGAGCTCTTGAAAAGTTCCAAAAATATCTGACGTTTTCGAGTCAAATTTTGTTCAGCGATGAGATCCATTTCTGGCGCAATGGGTATGTAAGCAAGCATTTGAGATGAAGAGCAGCCTAAAGAGATTCAAGAGTTGTCGTTTTATTCAGAAAAAACAAATGGTTTGTGGGACGATGTAATCATCGGTCAATATCGCCATGATAACCGACTATTTGATACCTGAAATTGAAGCTCGTGATCCCGGCGACATTCGGTTTTAACAAGACTGTGCCATGGGAAGTGGGATCAATCAATGCAGATAATTTCACGGTTTTGGGCCGATCGATTGATCACTAAGATCGTGCAACATCGCACCGTTAGACTTTTTCGTATGGGGATATATAAAGTCTATGCGGACAATCCGGGTTCGATTCAGGCCTTGTAGCTGTAGATTACGCGTTTCATGCGCCACTTGAAATGTTTGAACGAGTCATTGAAAACTGGACTCAACGGCTGGAACATCTGAGACGTAGAAGCGTTTGAAAGAGATAATCTTCAAAAAATAAATGCCAAAGAATGTTCTTTCGAATGAGGATAAACATTTCCCATTAACTTTGAAGTTCCTGTGTTTTTTTTTTATGTAGAAAACCTCGAAATGAATCACCCTTTACATATATATGGCAGTATTCTGAATGTAACATTGAAATTTATATTGACTATACGGATATTACAGATAACCGAAATTCAAGATGAACAATCTGAACATATTATGTGCCAGGAGACACCCTTTGCATCCCTACCGGAAAGTATAAGCCCAAAGAGAATATTGAATTTATACAAACAAAGCCGCATGACGAAATTATAAATAATTAATCGAAAATATTATATAATTACAATATCATTGCCGTTATTTTTGTTTAAGAATATAACAGAAAACCTAAAAAATGTCATACTCTGTTATATATTCCGTTAAAAATAACACAGTAGAATAATATTGATCATAACATTTTTTATCAAGAACTGTTTCGGACAGTATAAAAGTAAAAATTTTGTGTTAAAGTTCTAAACTGGTCAATAAAATATCACAAGTGGTCTCTTAGACAAGTTTTGACTTAAAAGATAACAACAACATTTAATAATATGTATGAAAATAGCAACATCATCATATAAATTACCTCAGTAAATTTTTCTCATCCTCTTGAATGACTTTGTACTCGCCAGAAAACTTAAGGACAACTCTACAATGACACGTCAGGCATTTCTTTCAGTCAAACCCAATATTCGTTTCAGCTTATCTCTAAATATTTTTCCCCTCACTTGCGTAAATTCCATTAGAATATTTTCCTTAAGAGCATACATACATACATATAAAATAAGTTCAAGTGCTGGTATGTACATTTTTGCCACATTCCGTCGCATAAATTTAAAATCCTTTCGGCTGAAATGTTTTATACATTTTTGTTGTTATTGATTTTCTGGCGCACTTTATCGATGCGAATGTCTTTTGGCATTTTAAGGTGAACGTACACATACACGCCGACAGATGCCAGCATGTGTATCTATGAATTTGTCAGCACATAGCTGTATGCAGGCATACATATATACATGGAGACATAAATGCATATATACATAAATACATGAATTCATACATACAAACATACATGTATACATATATACCCATACAAAGAAAACCTTATGCACGTGTTACAATTTGAACGAGCACCAATGTGAATGCTGTGCGCGCGGCGAAGGTGTTGCGAGAAGGTAATTTGACGGATTTGTGTCGTTAAATCTTGTTTTGTGGCCAGTCAAGCGTTTACGGCAATAATTTCTTTGCGGCTACGATTTCGTAAAAGGCACTTATACCCAATTGGGTTTTGAACTCTTACCCGCAAACGTGCGCGTAAGCTTAGAAAGCGTTCGTTTTCATCGGCATAAAAATTCAAATACTTCAAAAAAAATTGGCTGTCATAGAATCGGCAAAAGGCAGAACAAAAGGGCTTATGGTAGGGGTTCCAAATATAAAACGTGACAGATAAAAACGCAATAAAGCGAAGCTTTGCGTTGCCGAACAAGAAAGGAAAAATGAAAAGCATTTCGTTATAAGTCTTAAATAAATGATATGTACATATATATATATTTACTCGCTTATATACATATATATTTATAGAATTCAGTATAAAAGGAATTTTTCTAAAATCTCCAAGCTTTTTATTGCCAACTTTCTGCATAAATTCTTAACTGTTTTAAACCCTTTTGGTTGGGTCCAAATAATAATGATTTCATGGGTTAATAAACTCGCTTCAGTGATCCCTAATAAATTTTTCTGTTTAAAAAAAGATTTTGTAGGAATGTGTTAAGCCCTTAACTGTTTTTTAACGCAGTTAATTTAAAATTCCTTGTTAAAGAAAACAATAAAAGAAGGTTTGTGCGGAAAGTAAGTTTTCTTTCGCCGCGACTGTACTTCGAATCGTGCGCGCACCGACTGAATTCGATAGAGGGCGTTTCTAGCTAATTGTCTCCGAGCACCTAGAGAGTCAGAACAAACCTTTTCACGCGTCGTGTTTCGGTGAGTGGTGGAAGCCGAAAATGTAGCGTTCGTTAGAGCAGAGGTACGCGATTAAATTCTGTGTGAAACTCGGTAAATCTGCGGTAGAGATGTTTGATGATCAAGCAGCCTTACCCAGATGTTGCTTTAGCAAGAAGTGATGTGAAAAGGGAAGAATGACCAAATCCAAAGTGAAAACGATGCTCATTGTCTTTTTTGTTCCTGCTGGGCAAACCGTCAACGCCAAGTTTACGTGGAAGTCCGCAAAAGGCTCAGACGAAGGGTCCAACAAGACATCGCAGCCGATTGGAAGTTGCACCATGACAACGTCCCGGCTCACATCGCCTTTCTTGTGAACAGCTACCTAACCAAGGCCGGCATCCCAACGCTTTCGCAGCTGCCCTACAGTCCAGATGTGGCACCCTGGACTTCTTTTTTGATTCCTTGCCTGAAAAGGTCGATGAAAGGCAAGCATTTTAGGACAACAGAGGAGATCCAAGCAGCATGCACCTCGCCTCTCAAGACTATTCCGTAGAATGCTTTCTGTGACGCCTTCAATACTTGAAAATCGCGCTGGTAGCGCTGCATCGACGCAGAAGAAGCCTATTTTGAAAGTTTTTAAAGAATTGAACCGATTGGTTCAATACATTTTTTTAAATCGACTCAGTCTTATTACTTTCCGGACAAATCCTGTTGATTAAACATAAATACTGCTATGAGCAAAAAATAGTAAGACTTTGGTCATAATTCTAAAATTCTTAATTTATTCTTCAAAATCAATTTTCGGAATAGCCTTCAAAGTGCGCAGCGAGTCACGTTTAATATCTTCAATTAACTCAAAACGGTCTGCCCGGAACGACCAAATAGTTTCCTGAATAGGCAGAAGTCACACGGAGCTAAATTAAGCGAATACGGTGGTTGCGGCGTGATATTGTGGAGTATTTGGCGAAAAATCACAAAGAATCAGTGCAGCATGCGACGGTACATTAGCGTGGTGCAAAAACAAAGAGTTGACGGCCCATAATTCCGGTATCTTCTTACGAATAGCTATGCGCAAATGAGGCACAATACTATATTTTGGCTAGTCGGAAGTAATTTGGAGGGCACCACACCACGATAATCGAAGAAAACTGTCAACATAACCTGGATTTTTTACCCGCTTTGACGTGTTTTTTCGGCTTCTGCTCACCTTTACCACGATATTTGCCGATTAAACGTCTGTTTCCAAGTCGTAACCATAGATCCAGGACTAATTTGTATGGAACTTCTTTGTAGATTAATTTCACTCATCGAAAAAATCGTCGAATGCACTTTTTGCAAAATGTTATGTACTACTAAACAGCAATGATTATTTTGCTGTGAAATTTGGTAGAGATGCTATTGACAGTTATACTAACCTAGAAAAAAATTATTTCGTCGAACGGGTTTTTCGCGCGCAATTTTAATTAAAATTTTAACAATTATGCCCACAGTACTTTGCGAAGAATTTATTTTAATATTCTTAAAGCACTCATGCCCGCAAATTATGTATTTCAAACGGAGATATTTTCTAGTATACTTTAAATAAAGTTTTCACGATATTGTTCTAAATTATCTCTGATTTCCTACTTTTCCTTATACTTCTGTTATTGAATCTGCCGTCCAGGCACGTATATTGCATCGGAGCTAAAGTATCTGATATCTGATTTCTTACTTCCTTTTCAAGTCTTTAGCTTCAGCTTTCCAAGATCTTGATGTGAGATTTCCATTAACAGAGCCGAAAATAGACCTTCTGCAGGTATTAGTGTTTGTCTTTTGGCTTCCTTCTTTTTGATCACTCATTGTTGGTCTAATATCAAGCCTGATGTACTATTAATTGAATATCTCGTAAGTGCTATTGGATCCATTTTAACTTCTGTTATTGTATTTGGCAACCAGATACGATTTTTTTTCATATTTTAATGGGTGATCTACGTAGGGGTAGTTTATATTTCGACCTTCTCGACCTTCCCAAACGACATCGCTTCGCTCTATGGGTTCTTAAAAAGTTCTAAAGAGGTCAGACATTCTCGAGCCAAATTTTGTTCAATCATGAGGCCCATTTGTGACTCAATGGGTATGTAAACAAGCAAAAATTGTCATATTTGTCACGAAAAGCAACCTGAGGAAATTCAAGAGCTGCCATTTCATCCAGAGTCATCGGTTGACATTTCTTCTAAAATGATGCCGGTGAGAACGTTACCGTCAATGACGACCGCTATCGCGCTATGATAACCGTATATTTGATGCCTGAAATTGAAGCTCGTGATCTCGGCGACACTTGGTTTCAACAAGATAGCTCCACTTTCCGCACATCGCATCAATCAATTAATTTATTGAAAGAATACTTCGGTGAGCAGATAATTTCACGTTTTCGGACGGTCGATTGGTCACCAAGTTAGTGTGATATCATACCGTTATACTTATTCCTGTGGGGATATGTAAAGTCTAAAGTCCTGCTTTGATTCAATTCTTGGAGCAAAGCATCACGAGTGTCATTCGTTCGAAATGTTCGAACGAGTCAATATAGTCGAAAATAGGAGACGTAACCGCGGCCAACATTTGAAAGATATAATCCTCCAAAAATTAACCCCAAAGAATATTCTTTCGTATGATAATAAACATTTCCCATTAAATTTGAAGATTCTGTGTTTTTTTAGTAGAGAACCTCGAAATGGAGGACCCTTTAAAACGATAATAGCAATTACGTGCGTTATTTAATAGGTATACTAAAGAGCATACTAATATCAGTGACCCCCTTTTCCTTATTAAAAAGTTCAAACTATTATAAATAACAAACAAAAAAAGAAATTTACTTTGTTTGTAGTGTTTGTAGAAAGTCACACAATTTTAAGGGTATAATTATACATATTTTGGAAGGGCAAAATTAAATATTTTTTGAGGTACACATGATCTTTAACGCCTCAAAAGGTCCTAAGCTGCTGCAGTGATTCGGCTTTCTTCTAACATAAAAACTCTTTGTTGAAAATATTGCCATAGGTTCGAAAAAAATAAAAACAAGAAAAAACGTTAACTTCGGCTGCACGAAGCTAATAAACCCTTCACAGGTGCATTTATTTTTAGTAACTATGTGTTCAGTTTGCCTTCTATGAGCGCTTGGAACGCGCTTATGAGAGCTGCCCCCGCCACGATGTCAAAATCGTGCTTGGCGACTTTAACGCCTGGGTGGGCAAAGAAGGTATCTTTGGCACTACCGTCGGTAAATTTAGCCTCCCCAAATGGGTTGAGGCTGATTGACTTCGCAGGGGCCCGAAATATGGTTATCTGTAGTACTAGATTCCAGCACAAGAAGATACATCAAGCTACCTGGCTGTCTCCGGATCGAAAAGCCACCAACCAGATCGAACTTGTTGTGATAGACGAAAGACACGTCTACAGTGTTCTAGACGTGCGTACGCTCCGAGGTCCTAACATCGACTCAGACCACTATCTTGCTTCAGCCAAGATTCGCACCCGCCTCTGTGCACAAGGAAGGTTCGACGTCGAGAAGCTGCAATCACAACAGACAGCCGAACGATTTACTACTCGGCTTGCACTCCTGCTCTCTAAGAGCACTCGTCAACAACTCGATATAAGGGAACTGTGGGACGGCATTTCAAACTCCTTACGTACAGCTGCAACCGAAACCATTGGTTTTCGGAAAGTGCAAAGGAACAGCTGGTACGACGAGGAGTGCCGTGTCGCAGCGGAGAGAAAACAGATTGCCTACTTCGCAACGTTACGATCGACCAGAACACGTGCGGGATGGGATAGATACCGAGAGTTGAAGAGGGAAGCGAGACGCATTTGCAGACAGAAAAAAAAAGAGGCCGAAATGCGTGAGTACGAAGAGCTTGATAAGCTGGTCGACAGAGATAATGCTCGAAAATTCTACGAAAAAATGCGGCGGCTTACAGAAGGTTTCAAAACCGGAGCATACTCTTGTAGAACTCCCAAAGGTGATCTAGTCACCGATGCCCAGAGCATACTTAAATTATGGAGGGAACACTTCTCCAGCCTGCTGAATGGCAGTGAAAGTACAACGCCGGGAGAAGGCGAACCCGATTCCCCAATCGATGACGATAAAACAGACGTTCTATTGCCCGACCATGAAGAAGTTCGAATAGCAATTGACCGCCCGAAGAACAACAAAGCGGCGGGGGCCGACGGATTGCCGGCCGAGCTATTCAAACACGGCGGCGAAGAACTGATCAGGAGCATGCATCAGCTTCTTTGTAAAATATGGTCGGACGAAAGCATGCCCAACGATTGGAATTTAATTGTGCTATGCCCAATACATAAAAAAGGAGACCCCATAAGCTGACGTTGAGCAACACCAAAAGCTCCGTCAGGATCGGGAAGGACCTCTCTCAGCCGCTCGATACCAAACGAGGTTTCAGACAAGGGGACTCCCTATCGTGCGACTTTTTCAACCTGCTTCTGGAGAAAATAGTTCGAACTGCAGAACTATATAGAGAAGGTACCATCTTCTACAAGAGTGTACAGCTGCTGGCGTATGCCGATGATATTGATATCATCGGCCTCTTCACCCGCGCTGTTAGTTCTGCTTTCTCCAGGCTGGACAAGGAAGCAAAAGAAAAGGGTCTGGCAGTGAACGAGGGCAAGACGAAATATCTCCTGTCATCAAACAAACAGTCGTCGCACTCGCGACTTGGCACTCACGTCACTGTTGACAGTCATAACTTTCAAGTCGTAGATAATTTCGTCTATCTTGGAACCAGCGTAAACACCACCAACAATGTCAGCCTAGAAATCCAACGCAGGATAACTCTTGCCAACAGGTGCTACTTCGGACTGAGTAGGCAATTGTTCTCTCTCGACAAACAAAAACCAAACTCTATAAGTCACTCATAATTCCCGCCCTGCTGTATGGTGCAGAGTCTTGGACGATGTCAACAAAGGATGAGTCGACGTTGCGAGTTTTCGAGAGAAAAGTTCTGCGAAAGATTTATGGTCCTTTGCGCGTTAGCCACGGCGAATACCGCATTCGATGGAACGATGAGCTGTACAAAATATACGACGACATTGACATAGTTCAGCGAATTAAAAGACAGCGACTACGCTGGCTAGGTCATGTTGTCCGGATGGACGGAAACACTCCAGCTCTGAAAGTATTGGACGCAGTACCCGCCGGGGGAAGCAGAGGAAGAGGAAGACCTCCACTCCGTTGGAAGGACCAAGTGGAGAAGGACCTGGCTTCGCTTGGAATATCCAATTGGCGCCACGTAGCGAAAGGAAGAAACGACTGGCGCGCTGTTGTTAACTCGGCTATAATCGCGTAAGCGGTGTCCACGCCAATTAAGAAGAAGAAGATATGTTATTTTTAAATGTACTTATATTCTAACGAAATATGTAAAAATCCAGAAATTATTTTTTTTTAATATTTCACATTAGATGAGCTCTTCAAAGTGACTAGTAGCCTAGATCTTAGCACACATTACTACTTGTAGTTATATCATAATATATTTCAGTGTACATACATACATAGTTTTAAGTAAAAACACTGCTCAAATGGCTTTTGCTGCCGCGCAAAATGTTGCTGATCACTTTATTCATACGAAAGCACATGTGTACATATCTTAAGTAAAAGCTGTTTATTGCATTCTTTAATTTATTCGCATTTTATACGCGACTGCAAGCAATTTTCCCAGAATTTTCGGCAATATTGACAATGACGCTGTCATTACAGAAATGAAAGGCACGTAATTTAAGTGAATTTCATGCATATGAACATATACATATGTACATACATACATACACATGATTTTATTACTGTTGATTTATTAATTGCAATTAAAATTAAGATTTTTGCAAATTTTTGGAAGCGAACTCTTTCAAAATTAAAGGAGGAAAAATATAATTAAAATAAAAAAAATTCATTCTAATGTATTACTATAATATTTTTGAAAATTTCTCCTGACCCAAAACCACCTTTTACGCTCATTTACATTTAAGCTAAGTTTTCTAATTGTTAACTACATAATTTCCTCTCTACTAATCCTCTCATTAGCACATAACAAAAATATATGTAAATATGTCTCACCCATTTTGATATGCAAATGCTTAGTGTAAACTTGGCTTAAGGCAACATAAAAAGTCTGCTTTAGCGGCCTATGCCATTTTACTACGAATTTTATTACTGAAGTTACACTGTTATGTTAATTTAATGAGAATAATAAAATCCGCCATAATGCCACTTAATATTGTGTGTGTGTGTGTGTAAATAGGCAAATTAGTGTCAAAGTACATACATCGACACACACATAGCTTTATGTATGAGGGTGGGTCAGCTGCAGTGAAATCAACTAGTTATAAATTGCTTTATTTTACAACTAGTGTGAACCGCAAGCCGAAGTAGTCAGCCAATCGCCCTCTACCTCACAGTCTCTTGGGTATTTCTGTTATTAATGTTCTACTACCCTGAAGAGCTAATTTGTGATCAGATATGTACTAGTTACAGACTGGTTACAAACAAGTTCAAAACGGATGCATTACTCTAGTGTAATATATTTTTAAGCAACAATTTTAACGTGGATATTGTTGAAATTCAAATCCAAATTCAAATGAAAAAAAATTTAAAAACGTAAAAAATTAATATTGAAATAAAGTTTTTTTGTTAATTATTTCAACTTTTTAAAAAAATTTCAAATATTTTTTGAAAAAAAAAAACATTTATTAAAAAAATAACTACAAATTTTTTAAAAACACAAAAAATTAATATTAAAAAATGTGCATTGTTACTCATTTTTACATTTAAAAAAAATTAGATTTTGCTTGAAAAAATTTTTTACTAAAATAAAAATTTAAAAAACACTAAAAACAATTATTTTAAGTTTATTCCTATTTGTTTTTGCTTTTAAAAAAAATGTTTGATTTTGCTTGAAACAATTTTTACTAAAAAAAATCTTTAAAAACACAAAAAGTAATTATTAAAAATGTTTCTTGTTACTTATTTTTAATAAAAAAATTTTAAATTTTTCTTGAAAAAAAATTTAGTACAAAAATTGCCCTATAAATTTTAAAAAAACATAAAAAGAAAATATTGAAAAAAAATTTTTGTACTTTTTTTGTACTTATTTTTACTTTTTTAAAAATTTTAATTGTTTGAATATTTTTTTTTACTAAAAAAATCTCAGTAAATTTTTTAAAAACACCAAAAATAATTATCAAAAAAAATGTTTTTGTTACTTATTAAAAAAAATTTAAATATTGATTGAAAAAAATTTCCTAAAAAATTTCTATAATTTTTTTAAAAACAAAATAAAATGATTAAAATACAACTTTTTTGGTTTCCTTTAAAAAAAATTTAGATTTTTTTAAAAACAAAAGGTTATTATTAAAATATGTTTTTTTTACTCATTTCTACTTAAAAAAATGTGGATTTCGCTTGAAATAAATTTTTACTAAAGAAAATTTCAAAACATTTTCTTTGTTACTTATTTTAACTTTTTAAAAAAATTTCAGATTTTGCTTGACAAATTATTTTTGCTAATTTAACAAAATTTTTTTCATTAAAATGAAAATTTTATTATTTAGAAATATTAGCTTCACTTTCTTTAATCTTAACATCCCTTCATTTCACTCGCAGCGTAATTTTCTGCCAGTCAAAAATATGCTCTGCCCTAACACATACATACACACATGCTTATACAACGATTTCCTCAGTAATGCGCTATCCAAAAGGCTATTTAGCATTAACGCCAATACCACAAAACTCATCAGCGTTGCATGAAAACCTCGTCTACATTGCAAACCGCCTTAAGGCTCTGCCATGCCGTTAATCAGGATGTGGTGGTGGTCAACAGTTTTGCCGCCCACACACTCTATTAAGCAAACACTAAACACCAACAACGCCAACACCACAGCCTGCTGTGCTGTCGTCAGGGCACGCGAGTCCACGGTCTGTAGCTGACAATTCAATTTTCTTTGATTTTATTCAACGACACAAACTACTTGTAGCGAATACACATAAAAAGCGAGCAAAAAAAAACTGAAAAATAAAAATAATAAAAGCAAAGTAGCTCTTATAATCACACTTGCACAAACGTACGAACAAATATGAGCACCCCATTTTAATAGAAATGACAAATTACAAGTGGAAATACATGCATATCGAGGAGGCCGCTGCTACAAATGCTCGGCCAGAAGACTACAAAGCGTAGAGGAAATGAAAGCAGAAATGAAAACGTGCAATTAATAGCGAATTACTTAGCATAAAAGCATGCTAATTATTAGTGTGTGCGTGTGGGCTGATTCATGTAAGAGTGAGAGTAGGGGTAGGGTAAGTGAGAAGGGGCGTGCTTAAATGCTTTTAAATGGAAATAGGCTATTCGAAATTGTGAATATCCTTTTTTAACAAAGACCAGCTTTTGAAAGTAGGTCAATGGCAGTTAGCCGCACCTATTCGCTCTCCATCTCCACCAGCGGTCTTTTTCCATGCCGCTGAACTGCAAATTTGATTTATATCTTCTTCTTCCTCGACATTAAAGTATTTTCACAAGTATTTCATTCATTCTTTCACAATCATAAACCATAAAGGTGCTTCTTCTTGAGTACTCTCATGCTGAGGGTTCACACAATGGCTCAAAACATGCTTTCAGAAATAGATGCGGTATACTTGTATAATGTACACATTATTTCTGCTTTCCTTGCACTGGTTAAAGGCAGGACGAAATATCTCTTGTCATCAAACGAGCAGCCGTCGCAACTCGCGACTTCGAAGTCGTAGATAATTTCGCTTATCTTGGAACCAGCATTAACCCCATCAATAACATCAGCCTCGAAATCCAACGCAGAATAACTATTGCCAACATGTGCTACTTCAGACTGAGTAGGCAATTGAGAAGTAAAGCCTCTCTCTTGACGAACAAAGTCACTCATCATTCTCGTCCTGCTATATGGTTCAGAGGCGTGGACGATGACAACATCTTATAAGTCGGCGTTACGAATTTTCGAGAGAAAGGTTCTGCGAAAGATTTATGGTCCTTTGAGCATTGGCAACGGCGAATACCGTAGTCTATGAAACGATGAGCTATACGAGATATACGACGACATTGACATACATAGTTCAGCGAATTAAGAGGCAGCGACTACGCTGGCTAGGTCTTGTCTTCCGACCGCTCCAGCTCTGAAGCAGAGGAAGAGAAAGACCTGCACTCCGTTGGAAAGACCAAGTGAAGAAGGATCTGCCTACGCTTGGAGTCCCCAATTAGTTTGGAATAAATTAATATAAGGATTGCAGACTTTCTAAAGTATATCTCTTCCAATATATTTTCATAAAATTATTTGATAATACTACCGGTATCAATGTAAGGAATTAAGTTTTATCAAACATGGGAGATATACTTACTCAAATTACAGACACTTTCGATCCGATATTCATATACGGTTTTTATGCCCTATAAGTTTTGCCATAACCACAAGTTCGAATTTTGAATACCATTGCCTAATATAGGACACTTAAAGAGAGATGCCCATGCAACCCTGAGAAATTTAAAACACGTTATTCTGACATTAGTGACGATATCGGTAATTAGTTCCCCTCATTAGGTTGTAGGTGAACTACATATGATGTTCAAAGGTTGATTATAGTCAAATACTTGTAGATAAGGTATAAAATCATATTCTCTAAAATATGGTAGGTAGGTGTCAAAACTGTTTCATATCTATTAAAGAAGGCTTCAAATATGACGTCGTGTAGAGAAAACCATAAAACACATTAACTGCGATTGCATCAAATATTACCCATCAAAAAGCTTTCCATGTAAGAACTTCATTTTGATCTATCAGATTGTAAGGTAGTTATATGTAATATATAATAGATATAGATGTTATAGAGGTGCCAACTAAAGAATTTGCTCGGAGATTATGGCATTGGCTTGGATAATAAGCGCCAAATTTCTTGAAGATGTCTTTCAAATAAAAAATGTTTCTAACAAAAGTTTTTCCCGCAAATGGGCTTGGGGGAAATAAGGGCGTATGAAAAATTTCCGGTTTGATTTCTTAAAAATTAAGAGACAGGACATATACAGACGGATGTGGCTAAATCGAGTCAGTCCTCGCGCTGATAATTTAACATATATACTTGTATAGTGTGTAACGGTTTTTCCAATAAGAGCGTTACAAAAGTATATCTAACACCCAATAGACGTCTTCTTCTCGACATTGCAAACTTCGTGGCAAACATAATATATCCTGTGCCGGGTAAAATAAGTCAAGATGTAAGTATTAATCACTTAGGTATTTTTTGATGTGCGGAGTTCTGCCTTCGCTAGATTTCATCAACGAGCGTCTTATGTTATTACAGAATAAAGAGAAGTTAAGTCGAATTGGCTTTTGACTTTACCTGCACAAATCGATAAGGCCAATAGTTTTATCCAACTCGGATAACTAGGAAATGACGAAATCTAACATAAAATCGCATATAAGATTCTAATTACACCAATCTTATAAAATGAGGATCCAGTAGTGTATACGATTAGAATATTCGCTGAGGCGGCTTTTGGCGTGATCGACGTTCTGCTAAAAGTGAATGAACCTGTATGCAGTGGGAAGCACTAATATCGCACCAGACGGTACAAAAATCTGTATGAACAGTTCAAGGGCGTCAATATGTAAAGGCCTGGCATGAAATAGTACATACTGATCAAATTGAAAGGTGAATTTTGTCCGCTTCATCTCCTTCAAAGTAATCCCTTCCATTGCAATATACTTATGCCAACGATATTCCAGTCATCATAGCACTTTGAAAAATCCTCGTCGTGATGGCCATCAGAGCCTTCTTCGGTTCAGCTTTTTTATCCTCAATTAAGTCAAAACGGTGTCCTCGGAGTGGTCATGTGAATTTGCTGAATAGCCAGAAGTTACACGAAAGTAAATCTGGCGAATGCAATGCGATATTAGTTGAAAATATGGCGAAATGATCACAAATAACCAATGCAATATGAGATGGTGCATTATCGACCTTCTTTGTTCAATAAATTTAGATATATGTACTAAAAATCGATCACAGTAGTATGTACATATGTATATATTATTAGCCGTAAACAAACTAAAACGCATCAAAACGAATTTATCAGCAGCAGATAAGAACAGATAACATGCATTATCGCGAAATGCAATGGACAAACGCTGGAACAATAGAAATGCACCCTCAAATAATAAACAGACCAAATAGATATCTACTATCTACCTATCAAAAGAACTAAACAACTAGCAACGGAATAACCCACTGCGATAACAACCAACGTATCTCAATAGTATAAATAACATTAAGTTCAATTTTTTCCGTTGATTGGTACAATGCTTCATCATGTTTGTGTAAAGCATGGTCTCCTCACCACCCCAAAGGTGTTCTAGTGACTCATGCCCAGAGCATACTGAAATTATGGAGGGAACACTTCTTAAGCCTGCTGAATGACAGTGAAAGTATAACACCAGAAGATGGTGAACTCGATTCCCCAACAGATGACGATGGAGTAGATGTTTCATTGCCCGACCATGAAGAGGTTTGAATAGCAAATACCCGTCTGAAGAACAACAAAGTAACAATGGCCGATGGATTACCGACCGAGCTATTCAAAAACGGCGGCGAAGAACTATTAAGAAGCATGTATCAGCATCTTTGTAGTGTGCTCTGCTCAATCCACAAAAAGCGAGTACTCACAATCTGCGCCAACTACTATTAAGACTACTCAACTTCCCATATAAGGTTCTATTGAGCGTATTGTGTGAAAGATTAAAGCCCACCGCCTTCAGGCCTGGAAAGTCAACACAAAAAGAAGCTAATTTATGCCCCTACGTCTAAAGTTGGTAACCTTGCAAAACTAAGACGGGTGTGTAAACAGACGTTGCGCAATACCAGAACCTCCGTCACCATCGGGAAGGATCTCTCCGAGGCGTTCGATACAAAGCAATTCAGACAAAGAGACTCTCTATCGTGTGAATTTTTCAATCTATTGCTGGAGAAAATAATACGAGCTGCAGATCTGAATAGAGAAAGAACAATCTTCTACAAAAGTGTACAACTGCTAGCCTACGTCGATGACTACGATATAATAGTCTCAAAAGCCGCGCTATTAGTTCTGGTTTCTCCAGGTTGAACAAAGAAGTGAAAAAATGGGTCTGGTGGTGAAGGAGCATAAGACGAAATATCTCCAGTAATCAAACAAACAGTCGCACTCGCGACTAGGCTCCCACGTCAATGTCGACAGTCATAACTTCGAAGTCGTAAATAATTTCGTCTATCTTGGAACCAGTATTAACAGCAACAACATTGTCAGCCCCGAAATCCAACCCAGAATAACTTTTGTCAGCAGTTGCTACTTCGGACTGAGTAGGTAATTGAGAAGTGAAGTGCTCTCTTGACGAACAAAGACCAAACTCTAATAAGTCATTCATTATTCCCGTCCTGATGAGTCAACGTTACGAGTTTTCGAGAGAAAGGTCCTATGGAAGATTTATGGCTTTTTTTGCAACGGCGAATACCGCAGTCGATGGAAGCTATGTGAAACATACGACGACATTGACATAGTTCTGCGAATTAAAAGACAGCGGCTCCGCTGATTAGGTCATGTCGTGTTGGAGAAGGACTTGGCTTCGCTTGGAATCTCCAATTCTCCAAGCAGCGAAAAGGAACTTGGCTATAACCGCGTAAGCGGTGTCTACGCCAATAAAGAAGAAAAATATTAATTCGCGGAATAAAAACACGAAAAGATTTCCTTGCAAAACTGCAAAAGTCATTTGTAAAATGATATATCGGACATATGCAAATGGGACTCGATAAAAGGTTATGTTGACATTTTTTTCGCATACGAGGTGTGGTGGACTTCGAATTCCTTCCGCTTGGCCAAACTGTCAACAAGGAATACTACCCGCATTGAAGGTTATACCGGAAATTGATTTTAACAACTGTTTCGGTGACAGGAAAAAACATTGGCAGAAGTGCATAGTGGCAGGGGGATAACTTTGAAGAGGCGACATAGATTTTGAAGAATGAAATAAATGCTTTAAAATGATGAATATAGTCTAACTATTTATGCTCATTGTAGTAGGAACAGACACTATACTCAATGAAAACAAGAAAACTACATTTTTAGATTGGCTATCACAGTCACCAGACGCCAATTCAGTAACAATGATTGGTATTTAATAAAACAGAAAACATCTAGAAAACATGTAACTTCAACAATAGATTTTATTCGGCGCAACCTGGACGTCGCTGCTGGTGGAATATGCAGAAAATTATTTGCAAGTTGCCATCAAAGTTTTCAGACTATATAAGACCACGCGGTAGATAGGAGGAAGTATTAAATAAACGTCAGCTATAACAAAACCAGTGCATCTTCTATAATTACAACATTTTTTGCAAATTTTTCCACACTTTGAAAAGCGAAAACGTTATTTTTGAAAGCACTATGCCTAGATACGTATGTATCGGGTGATTTTTTAAGAGCTTGATAACTTTTTTTTAAAAAAAAACGCATAAAATTTGCAAAATCTCATCGGTTCTTTATTTGAAACGTTAGATTGGTGCATGACATTTACTTTTTGAAGATAATTTCATTTAAATGTTGACCGCGGCTGCGTCTTAGGTGGTCCATTCGGAAAGTCCAATTTTGGGCAACTTTTTCGAGCATTTCGGCCGGAATAGCCCGAATTTCTTCGGAAATGTTGTCTTCCAAAGCTGGAATAGTTGCTGGCTTATTTCTGTAGACTTTAGACTTGACGTAGCCCCACAAAAAATAGTCTAAAGGCGTTAAATCGCATGATTTTGGTGGCCAACTTACGGGTCCATTTCTTGAGATGAATTGTTCTCCGAAGTTTTTCCTCAAAATGGCCATAGAATCGCGAGCTGTGTGGCATGTAGCGCCATCTTGTTGAAACCACATGAGTCAACATTTAAATGAAATTATCTTCAAAAAGTAAATGTCATGAACCAATCTAACGTTTCAAATAAAGAACCGATGAGATTTTGCAAATTTTATGCGTTTTTTTTTAAAAAAAAGTTATCAAGCTCTTAAAAAATCACCCGATATGTATGTATATGACTATAAATGCTTAATAGTTATACACGTTTCACTAAACTGCTTGCTATAGACACTTCAGCAAAAGTTTTACAATAATCGGGGGTGATAAGCAATAAATATTGCCAACAGGGCGATCTGAAGACGCCGCAGTGTGCACAAGTCATGCTATTTATTTTTTCTTTGTAACGCAAGAATTTTGCTACACATTGTACATGTATGTATGTATATGTGTGTGTAAAATTTTGTAATGTCAAAGCAGCTAAGGCTGCAGAAACGCGCTTGTTTTTTGTGTTTTTGTTTTTGCTATTGTTTTGACTAAACTTTTATTATTATTTTTGTAATTTTATTTTATTTGCTGTACTACGAACTTACGCTTCATCCTCGGGAGTGGCCTCAACGGCGCGCAACGTTTGCGGCATAAACGGTGAAAAACCAATGCAATGGAGTAGCAGGAATGCGGTCACAATGACAGTAAAATGTGTCATCAACTTGTCGCATGTAAGCATCTTGGGCATTTTTCTAGCATTTTCCCTGCTATTGCGAGCGCTGCGGGGCGTCGCGAACGGCGCGGCTACACAAGTTCAAACGACACGACACTCTATTTATTTATATATATATATATTTGTATATATTTTATATATGCTACACTTATGTACGCCGTTGCTATGTATATATAGATACTTATATATATTTTTATAATTTGTTGTATGTGTGTATGTATGTAAGTACACTTTTTTTTCTGGCAATCAAACGAAGGAGTTTGATCGTAGCAAATATTTACTGGCTTCTTTAAGATTTTCTTCAACACTAAGCTCATTAACTGCTCAAAGCATACACACTCACACGCGCACTAAAACACGAACGACACAGCGACGTTTTGGGCTTATAGCAAACTATACATATGTATGTGGGCACATATATATGTGTATGCATGTGTGTATTTATGGCCTCATTAGCCCTTTTAGCCAGACGCAATGTGTTTGCTTATGCTTTCTTAAGTTCTCCTGATGCTGATGCTGATTCTGATTCTGTTTCTGCTGCTTCTTCTACTTATTCTGCTTCTACGCCAGTGTCTGCTTGATTTTCCTATTTTGTATGCGTTTTCGTTGACCACGAAACTGGGTGGAGTCCCGAAAAATGAAGTGTTGACGAGACGAACGACGATGGATTACAGCAACAGCAGCAGCAGCAGCAACAACAGCAGCGGGAGCAGGAACGGGCGCAGGCACAGCAGCTACATTTAAACTTTGACATACCCAGATTTTTCAACACAACGCACTTTGCCACATCGCTATATGCGCATATATGCAAGCAATAGATATTTACTTTCTATATTTCTATATACACTTTGCCACTTTTCCGACTTTTGCGACTTTTCGTCTGCTATTGCACAATTTTAAGAATTATAAGCGCTCAGGCGATTTTCCAACAGCGAAATTCACAATGAAAATTTCGCCTCGATACGTGAACATATGAAAAACCGCACCGAAATTCACCGTTCGCCGTTTCACTAAAAACGAAATTTTTCAGCTGTGCGTAAATTTTCTATATATAAAACACGGCGTATGGCTGTGTGCGCGCGCTGCTCTATACGTACATGTATAAGGTAGCTGAATGTATGTATGTGTATGTGTGTGTGTGCGTGTGTTTGTCGTTCGTTTCGTGTGTACCGTACTGTATGTTGTTGCTGTTGTGCTATGATAGCGGCTCGTCGTCGGCAATATTGTTGTTGTTCGGCGTTTAATATTGTTATTATTGTTGTAGTTGTTGTTGCTAGTGTCTAATAGTCGCGCACCGGGCCACAGTTGGTCGCGTATACCCCCGTACTCGCGTGTGTGTTTATAAGATTTTCCCCGTTGCCGTACCGTCGCCACTGAGTAGCCAAGAAAAACTGAATATGAAAATTTACAGGCAACTAAGTGGAGCACTCGTTGTCGTGCCGCTCGTTGTCGCTTCGGCTGAGATTTTCATGGCACGAGAGCGCTTAGTTAGCTGTTCGTCACTTTTGTGTGCCATTTCATTTTCGTACATTTCCTTTTCGGAGCGCTTTCCGTGAGCGCCAATTATGCGCTAAACTCTTTGTGGCGGTGGCGGCGGCGAAGGCGTTTATTTCCGACCGCAATTGCTAATGTCAGAGCCGCTCAACAGGATGCGCTGTGGTGTTTTTGTGGTCTCCATTTTGTGCTGGCATTTTCAAATGTCAAAGCGCGCTGCAAATAAAGGCAATAAAAACAAAAAAAAGCAATAACAAGAAAAAAACAAAGACAATAAAAACAAAAACAAACCAAAAGCATAGCGAAAATAAAAGCAAATACTTTGCTTGCTTTGTTTTTGCATGAAGTTTATCTCAATGAGCGCGAGGCAATTGGTTGGCTGCTCATTTGCCAGCTGTTCGTATTGATTTTTCCTTTACATTTTGCTCGTGTGTTCATTTGCCGCTTTCGTTGAATGAAAGAAAATCTTGTTTTCGCTTTTCAATAATTTTCACTTTGTTTTCCTCTGGCGGTTTCTTTTGTTGGAGGCGCGTGTTAGCTTCGTGTGCGCTTCATTTCACTTTCGTAACAGAGCAAGAGAGTGAGTGCATGCATGTACGGTTGTATGTATGTATGCAAATGACTGCTGCTCCGACGTAATAGGAATTCCTTTAGTGGGTTATTCCCGAATGCTTGATTAAATGGCATTATTACCATCATCAGGGTTGGGTCAGCGAGGCTCATACTATATATTTCTTATGTGTATGTTTTTAGTGTATTTGTTTCTTTGAAAGCTGAGAAAATTTCTTCGGAAAACTAGCGGGGCTCTAATATAAGCTTCTAAAAGAGTTGTTGTAGTGTCAGTAATTGCTGAATCTTCGGAGTATTTTAATACATATATTTGCAATATTTTATCTCATTGCATCGGTTGGCACTCTATTAATTTATATATGTGACCTGATCTACGAAAAGGGAGCCAACGTGCGAAAACTAGTTTTCTGGGAAAAGCTATTAAAAATAATCGTCAGTTTCTCGTTATCTCATTAATTGTTCTCCTTTTTTTGACACCTAAGCCCCCTTTCCGTAGACCAGGTCACATATAGTCATTTTAAAATCTGTTTAGTTAGTTACAAGTCCTCTTTCGACGAACAAACACCAATTTCTACAAGTCACATTTCATCCCCGTACTGCTATATGATGCAGAGGCACGGACGTTGACAACATCTGATGTGTAGTCGAGGGAATGATGAGCTGTACGAGATATACGATGAGATACGACGGGTACGCTGGCTAGGTCAAGTCGTCCGAATGGATGAAAACAATCCAGTTCTGAGAGTATTCGACGCAGAACCCGCCGGGGGAAGCAGAGAAAGAAGAAACTGAGACCATGTAAGTTATAATGACAAATTACATTAGTTGTAATGGAATGAGCGAAAGAAACCGGCTCCTAGGTTGAGTTTTAGATGGAAAGATCTTATAAGATAATGAGATAGAAAATAAGCATCTTATCAGATAGAGAAAAAGAAAGACAAATAAAGATTTTATGCGAGAGAGAGAGAGAGTGAAAGATCGATATGCTTGGCATATACCCGCGATCCAGTTCATTTAAATATGTAAAATAAATCATACCTCAAAAGATGAAAAGGTTTGAGGCTTAGACTTTGAAGTCTATGTATGAAAACGAGATTCTACCAGACCAAGCCAGAGTGGTTCACTATCTAGGATTTTCACCAAATGCAATTCATATCATAGAACAAGTTTCCCTTCTTGAAGTAGGAGTTTCTTTAATTTTTAATTACTTTTACGTGACTTATTTGTCGCTCTAAGCCTCTTGGAAGCTGGGAGCTAAGCATGAAGAGATTCAAACAGGGACAAGCTGAAATTCTATCCTCCTTCAACTGTATTTCTCAAAACTTAGGCCATTATGACGTAGAGGCTAAACATGGCGGCATTTTTTCAGTTCACACACCGAAGAGGGATATGTGGACGTGGAAAGGACGTTAGAGTAAGTATAGTAGTAAGCTATTTCACGTATGAGTCGAAGGTTTGAGGAGGAGTTTTCTGTAAGGAGCTCTTCTTCAAACTTAATAGACGTACTGCTCCCAAGTTTAGCCTTTTTCATGAAAGTATGAATTCACATAGGCAGCAAAGCGGCTAATACTGGTAACTGCAAAGCCGGTAAGCTAATAAGAGGAAGCATCCTTGCAGCGCTTATATCGGAGTGGGAATGGGTTGGATCATCTTGAGCTCTTGTATGGAAATGCGGACGGACCCCACTTGAGTTTACTAGGCGTTGGTCGACTACCAGCTTCTGTGAGACTACGAGATCCCTCTGGCCTAGAGTAGAACGCAGGATATCTAATATTGATGCACAACTGAGTTCCCGTTGTTTGTCAATAGATGGCTACAGCAGTTAGTAGTTATCGATTTTGATGTAATGAAAACATGATTAACTTAATCTAGACATTTGTAAAAGAAACTTTGTTTCCACATTAGTGACTCTGTTTATGTGTCATATACTTTTGGTTGTGCGAATATGTCCGGTTTTTTACCAAATAATCTTCATTTTCGGAAAATTTTGTTTTTTTCTTACTGTTAAAGAAATCGGCGGCTGATGCATATCGGGAGCTCCGAAAAGTTACGGAGGTTTCAAATAACGTGCTGTGATTAGTTTCATCGCTTCGAAAACGGCGATTTCAATATTAACGACCGTTCGCGTGAAGGAAGGCCAAAAACCTTCGAAGACGGTAGACTGAAGGCATTACTCAATGAGAAACCGTATCAAATGAAAGCAGAGCTTGCTTGAGCAACAGGGAGTCACCCGCCATGGCATTTCAAAGCGACTAAATGCGCAGGGAATAATGCAAAAACAAGGAACTTGAGTTGCCGATGACTTTAATGCCAGGAGAAGAAGTGATGCTGATGCTTGATAACGCTCGGCCTCACATTGTCGAACCACCTACTTGGAAACGTTTAAATCGAAAGTCAAAGTTGTATAGCTTGTCTGGGTTAATAATATATCGGTAGTCATAACTTCGGCAAATCAGGGCACTAAGTCGCGATATCAGGTTCTATCGAGCGCACTGTGCGGAAAGTTAAAGCCCACCATCAACAAACTGATGGAATTTAACAGTGTGGCTTCAGGCCAGGAAAACCAATAACTGACCAGATATTCAACATGCGCCAAATCTTGGAAAAGATCCGTCGATTTCAAAGCTGATTTCGACAGCATGAAAAGGAGCTGCCTTTATGCCGCGATGTCTGAATTTTATTTCCCCGCAAAACTAATACGGCTATGTAAACAGACCTTGAGCAATACCGAAAGCTCCGTCATGATCGGGAAAGATCTCCGAGCCGTTCGATACGAAACGAGGTTTCAGATAAGCCGACTCTCAATCGAGCGACTTCAACAATCTACTGTTGGAGAAATTAATATGAGCTGCAGATCTGTGTAGAGAAGGTACAATCTTCTACAAGAGCATACAACTGCTGGCGTATGCCGATGACAGCGTTGGATAAAGAAGCAAAGCAAATGGATCTAGTAGTGAACGAACGGAAGACGAAATATTACTTGTCATCAAACAAACGGTCGCCAATTCGCGATTTGGCTCCCATGTTCACGTCGACAGAAGTCGTAGATAATTTCGTCTATCTTGGAGCCGTCACTAATACCAAAAACAACGTCAGCTTCGAAATCCAACGCAGATTAACTCTTGCCAACAGGTGCTACTTCGGACTAATGGCAATTGAGAAGTAAAGTCCACTCTCGACGAACAAAGACCAAATTCTAAAAGGTACTCGTCCTGCAGTGCAGAGGCATGGACAATGGCAACATCTGATGAGTCGACGTAGAATAAGAAGACTGTAGTTACTTTGACGGGCTCGGCCATGTTGTCCGTATGGATGAAAACACTCCAGCTTTGAGAATTTTCGACGCAGTACCCGCCGGGGGAAGCAGAGGAAGACCTCAACTCCGTTGGAAAGACCAGGCGGAGAAGGACCTAGCTGCACTTGGAATCGCCAATTGGCGCCAAACAGAGAAAAGTATGACGTCATTGTTGGATTTTTTTTTTGTCACTGTGAAAAGATTCTGCTTTAGTCACTTTCCTGTTTGAAATTTATGAAAACTACTAGTACAAGCAATTTAAAATTAATTTGAGAACCCTCAAGCATTTGTTTTTGAACTTTTCAGTGAAATGTTTGTTGCATTTTAATAAAGCCAATTACCACCTAAATATGCCTTAAAACGGATTTATTTATGCAAATATATGTATATGTATATACTCACATGCACACGCACACACAAACATATTTCTTTATGAGTTCGTAAACCATGCTCTGTTAAATGTGCATTAGCAACTAGTCTGCGCTGGACACCCCCCTTACATGCGCTCCCTTCCAATGCACGCTTAATATGAAACCACCGACACGCTTTTGTCATATGTAACGGTAGTGTTGCGCCACAGCAACAACGGTGATGACGACGTCAACATCAACACCAACACCAACAACAGGGCTTAGAACAGTTGACAGCTGTTGCCACACCAAGTGTGAGTCAACTTGTTCGAGTCTAAGCTAAAGGACTACAAAGTCCTGCATAAAGTTTTTACACAAACAAACACAAGCATAAAATTAAGTGCGCACTTGCCGACTTACACAAATACTTAGCGACATACCGCTATAGTGCCATGCATGCCCACATACTTGCAAACCAAACTGTTGTATACACATACATACAACAACAACAAGTAGCAACAAAAAGTGTTTCGGCGTTCACTACCAACCGCAATAGCCAACAATCACGAAGGACATTTGCATGTTACCCCTTAACTAAGTGTCCTGCTTATTGTTTTCCAGTTTATTTTACTGCATACTCTTACACAGACACACTTATACGTGTTGTATATTGCTTTGTAAGTATATGTATTTATAATAAGTATGTCGTTTGCTGTTCGTGTTGCATGCGTTGCATTAGTTCACTACCCCAGCCCTTTAAGGGGCAAATAATTGCACGAGCTGGTGCATTGACTACCAGGAACATGTTCAAAAGTACACGTATACACACACACAAAACAACAAAAATAATAATAATAAGCAACAACACAAGTAAGGCAACTATAATACCCTTCACATGCTCATTTCTTATAGCATAAAAGGGCATAAAAATAAATTTTTTTTGATTTCGATAGTTCAGTTTGTATGGCAGCTATATGCTATAGTGGTCCGATCTGAACAATTTCTTCGGAGATTATACCATTATCTTTGGCAATACTCTATGTCCAATTTCATAAAGATATATTGCCGAATAAAAAAATTCTCTATACAAGGACTTGATTTTTATCGTTCGGCTTGTATGGCAGCTATATGCGATAGTGGTCCGATTTTAATAATTTCTTCGGAGGTTCTAGCCCTATATTAAAGAACATTCTAAGCTAAATTTGGTGAATATATTTTGTGAAATAAAAAAGTTATCCAAACAAGGACTACATTTCGACGTTCGGTTTATATGGCAGCTATATGCGATAGTGGTCCGATTTTAATAATTTCTTCGGAGATTCTAACCATACCTCAAATAACGTCTTATGCCAAATTTTGTGTATATATCTTCTCAAATAAAATAGCTTTCTATATAAGGCCTTTATTTTGAAAGCATAGTTTGTATGGCAGCTATATGATATAGTGATCCGATATGAAATATTTGTTCGGAGATTTGCAGCGCTGTCTTTGACAGTACTCTATGCCGAATATCGTAAATACGAGTATATCTTGTTAAATAAAAAAGTTTTCCATACAAAGACTTTATTGTGAAGGTTCAGTTTGTATGCCACCTATATACTACATTATAATGGTCCGATATCAACGATTCTAACAAATGAGTAGCCCTTTGAGAAGAAAATGACGTGTACTAAATTTCAGGTTGATATCTCAATAACTAAGGAACTAGATCGTGTATATACAGACAGACAGTCATGGTTAAATAAACTCAGCTCATCATTCTGATAATTTATATATAGGGGCTTCGACTTTTTTGGATCTTACAAATGTCGAGAGAAACTTAATAGACCTTGTTTAGGGTATAACAAAGTTTAAAGATTAATATGTATGTGTGTGCGCTTGCAACAAAATAATATAGTGCATAGTGCGCAAGTTTCTCCGTTAGTTACCTTTATCTACGCTTTTGTGTGAACTTTGCTTACATGCATGTATGCTCCTTGCCCTTATATAAATTTGTGCATATATTTATAGGCGCATATGTCTCATGTGTGCCGTGTGGCATGCAACCACAAGCAATAAAGTGCAATTAGTCTTAAATTTCAATATATGCCGGCAGACTGTTGTCACTCGAGTGTAGGCTTTAAGGCATATTTATGAGCCGAATATTTAAGTGAGAACAATGTGACAGTTTATATTGATGTTTGCCTCCTGGTAAATTAATAGGCGGATATGTTGTAGAATAAACGGTTTCCTTGCAAAATAATGTTTAGCAAATTGAGGGTTATTGACAATTTTCATTTACTTAATTGTGAGCTCGATTTTAGCCTCAGTATCATTCTTAATCTTATTCTCAAAAGTTGAAACTGAATTTAAGTTATAGTCCACATTTAAACCTCACTTTAATTTCAAATTTGATGTACTATTTAAATATCTAATTTAAAAACAGGTCTTAAGTTAAAAACCTAATGTAAAATTATATAGAGGTCGATAGTTTATACTTTTAAAAATGACAAACTAAAATTTTAAATCGATATATCGAATAGTTTTTGAGTAAGAAGATTTAAAAGTGTAGCCGTTGGGTTCAGTTAGCTCAATTATTATAAGTTTTCATACAATGTCTCACCAAATTTTTGATATGACCAGGCAAATCAAAACCGACCATAGTTTGGTTGAAATTCAACTCAACTCAACTCAACTCAGCTCAGCTTAGCTCAACTCAACTCAGCTCAACTCAACTCAACTCAACTCAACTCAACTCAACTCAACTCAACTCAACTCAACTCAACTCAACTCAACTCAACTCAACTCAACTCAACTCAACTCAACTCAACTCAACCTCAACTCAACTCAACTCAGCTCAGCTTAGCTCAACTCAACTCAGCTCAACTCAACTCAACTCAACTCAACTCAACTCAACTCAACTCAACTCAACTCAACTCAACTCAACTCAACTCAACTCAACTCAACTCAACTCTACTCAACTCAACTCAACTCAATTCAACCCAATTCAACTCAAGCCTGCTTTTAGTCTTCTTCAGAGCTTTGAATGGCTTAATCAATGCCATTCTTTTTCTTACTGAATTGTCATTTATAATATCAAAAACCTGAAAATAAGATTTAATTCCAGTTTCCTATTCCAATTTAAATTCAGTCTCAGTTTAAATATTGGTATTGGTCAAAAATTCTGAACTAAATTCGATGTAGCATCAATCTCAATACCTGGGTGATTTGTCCTTATCATTGTCATTGTCTTTGTTGTTGTAACAGGCACCGTTAGGATGGTAAGGATTAGCTAAATTGTCGTCGACGTCATCCAGCGGAAGGCCCAAGAAATGCGCCGTTAAAAAGAGAGGGGTTGTCAGATGAGTGGGCTTAGTGGGGCATGAAAAGAGGTGGCCAGCGTCATTGCGCGGGACATATATTAGATATGTCGGCGTCTATTCTGAATAAGTATGAGTTCAACCTGCTACAGTATCCAGAGCGAAGCTGCGCCAGTCTTCCCACAACACCCGGTTCTATGCACCGGTTTTTTTTTGTCAATGGGCTGTTATTTCGGAGATCTAACCCCGTTTAGATCGATAAGTCTTTGTATTTATCTTTATCTTTATCTTTATCTTTATATTTATCTTTATATTTATCTTTATGTTTATCTTTATGTTTATCTTTATGTTTATCTTTATCTTTATCTTTATCTTTATCTTTATCTTTATCTTTATCTTTATCTTTATCTTTATCTTTATCTTTATCTTTATCTTTATTCATACTTACCCAAATCTTCGCCTTTATCTTTGAAGATTTCTTCAATCTCAATCAATGTGCAGGAAAATGTGTTAAAGCTTTTACAGCCTGCCGCTTAGGTCCATTACCACATTATGACAACAAATTCGAAAAACACATTCGATCACCAAGCATTGGCCAATTGTCATTGATATTTTGACTGCCACATCTCAGCATGAATTGCTAGCTTCGAATTCCTTCTGCCAGCTTTTCAGGTTCCCATAATGGCGCCTTCCCTCACTAAGCACAACTACTTATGACCACTCATTTCACCACATCTACAAGCATAACACATCTTGCGGCTATTGACCCGTAAATACAACCAATAGATTTATGTGTGTGTGTGTGTGTGTGTATATGAATTTATAGTATAAGTACATGTGTGTATTTGTATTTCGCATTCGAAAAGCAATCATCTATGGAATACCGAAAATGCTTTAGTCATGATGGCGGACTTAAAGAAAATTTAGTTTCGTTGTTTTTGTGTATATGAATGTGTGTGTTTGTCTTCTTTTCGGCTACAATATAAATTATAGTTTAGCTGCGAGCGATAGGCTCATGAGTTTTGTTGTCGTTTCCAATGAGGAACCTACAACTCATATATGTGCGCACATTAGGGTGATTCAAAAGCTAATATATCCAATTTATGGAGTAAGATTTACCTGTTTAGAGAAACAAAGATCTCTCTTTGGGCAAACCAGAGAGATTCTAATTATGGTATACTCGAAACACGGAGCGGATAGGTTAGAAAAGGGCTCGTGAGAACAGTATTCTGTTAACTTGTCGGTAAAAATAATATCTAAGCGAAATAGCTGGTGAGCTAACGCTGTACCCATCTCTGTCTCGTTAAAATTCTGGCAGGTCTTCAAGTACGTTCAATGTATGTCGCTATTAATTTGGCAGTTGACATGATCTCCTAGTTCCGTGCCCAACCTGGTGCTGAACATAAGCTTCCATAAGGACATGTGTCAACCCTCGCATGGGCTCGCTGCTAACATAGAAAAGCATGGAGTTTATCACATAGGGCAACTATTACGGGTTGCGTATATGGCTTGAAGCGGAGACCCATTAGCGTAAAATGAATACGCCACAACAACAAAAAACCCTAGAGAAAGAACAATACGTGACAGGTTTCGAAAGATTAGCAGCATACTCAGGTCCCTATATTCATTGTCACACCTAAAAAACCGGTATCTCTCTAGCTGCCATTACAGAAGAATAACTCAAAGCTCACCGAAGGGTATAACACTCAAGTGAGACCGGCAGTACAGGAATCTTTAGAGAAGTGCAAGGGTATCGTACCAATAATGAAGATGCCAATCGCTAAACATAAGAATGACAGACATTTCACGCGCTAACACGTGTTTGACTGATTGTCGTTTCTTTTAAGTCGTTCGTGAGTTATAGCGTCGAAAACATGGAGCAAAATAAAGAGAAAATACGGCATATTTTACAGTACTACTACGATAAAGGCAAAAATGCATCCACGCCAATAAAATTTGTGCAGTTTATGGACCCGATACAGTTTCCATTTCCACCGCACAACAATGGTTTCAACGTTTTCGTTCTGGTGTAGAGGTGGTCGAAGATGCGCCACGCTCCGGAAGGCCTGTCGTCGAAAATTGCGATAAAATCGCTAAAATTGGTCGAAAGAGACCGGCATAGTAGTAGTCGTAGCATCGGTCAAGAGCTGGGCATGAGTCAGCAAAAATTAATTTCAATTTCAATAAACAAAAAAAAAATTCAATAAAAATACCGCAAGACTTTTTTGACAACCCATTATGTTCTATATTGTTAAATTTAATATATCTATTATGTTAATAGAATATTAAATTAATAATAAATTTATTATTTTAGTACTGGTTGGCATATTATTTACATATGCATATTTAGTACTCTTTTAATACAAAAATTTTTATTTGGATTATACTCAATTTAGAGTCAGTAGGTATTCATGGTTCATATTATAGATAGAATCGGGTTGATACTACTCCAACTCCGATACATTTTGTACAAAGATTTTCATTTTTTTAACAAACCTTAAGCCGAATATGGCAGTCAGTGTATGAGTTACTTACTGTATAAGTACATATGTATGTTGCTTGGGTTCCGATCCCCTGGTTGACATTTTCAACTTTAAGGTGTTTCTCTGGCTTTGATTCCTGCAAGTCCGAGAGTATAAAATGTTCGGTTGCACCCGAACTTAGCTCTTCCTTACTTGTTTTACATGTCTTTATAGGGTAAACTAGGGAATGTTCGTCGATACCTTTTAAAATTAAACCAGAAACTTCCCCTGCAAGGAATTTTTTTCCTTTATAATTATATGTTAATTTTAAGCCATAAATTCAGAAAATGTGAAACTGTCAGTTGTACTATATATAGTTTTGACGTTTGAAGAGAGTAATAATTAGCTGTCAGATAATAGAATAGTCCCAGGCATGTCGTAAAAATGGTAATAAGCTTTCAGACCTGGGATGATTGGGAAAATATATTTACCATCTAATCAAATTTGACCCTGACTGATCCGCTTAAACCTCCAGTGCAAACTGAATTGATATTGTTTTTTTGATTTTTATACAAATTTTGGATTTTGTGCACCATATGACAATTAGCATGCGCTTGTCAGTTGTTTATTTACGATGCGAAGGATTTGTTTGCGGATTTATGCCATACAAATTTTAAAATCGAATTTGTTTTAAATTTTGTGTGTTTTAATGGTTAATGTTTTGGGTAAAGTATTGAGTGAGTAAATGTAGAGAAATTTGTCAACAATAGTAACATATAGCACCTATAGAATTTAACATGTAACCAAACAAAAAAGAGACTGAGGTCCAAAACCACATAATCTTATAAATAGTTTCATGTATTTCGGCTGCATAAGTGCATGTCCATAGTGAAATGAAGAACAGAGCATATACAATCAATGTTGCTTCAAGGTCTCTTTCTACCTTTAGGGATTAAATTTATCAATATAATCGATATTCAATCGATGCCTAGAATAAATTCACCTTATTGTAAGACCCTTCAGCGCCTGTTTAACCAGCAAACGGAAGGTTTGTAAAGTGACTTGAGAAAAGAAGTTAACTAGAAAAGTACTATGGCTCACTTTATTCGTGTTATTTATATGGGAAATTTTGACTGCTCACAGACATCATTTCAAATGAAGTTAAAACTTTTCCCTACCTGGTATGTAGTTTTCTCTGTATACAGATTCACATTAACTCATGAATCGATAGTTTAGTTTTGGCTCACCCTAACACACATATGTATAAGTTTTTTATTTCCTATTCGTTTTATATGAAGTATAAAATGTCCTGTGAGGGGATTTTTGTTTGCGAAAACACAACCACAAAAAAAAATAGATTTATGGACATAGTTTTATTAATTCTGAGATAAATTTCAACAGTCTTGACTTAACGCACATTTAATTTTCTAGCAATTTAATCAAAGCTGTGGCAATCCGAATGCTAACACAAAAATTACTAGAAAATAAACAATAAATATGAGGCAGGTATTTTTCACTAAAATATTTAGCTGCGTGCAATTAAAATTAAAAACAAATACCACAAGCCAGTAATGGTGATGTAGGGTAATGAGAAACAACTCTCAATGTAATTATACAAGTTTATAATAATTGCGCTACAATGAACCGTGAAGCATGTCAATAACACAGACATTTCACGAATTGCGCTTAGATATTATTTTAGGGAGAAATGTTACGGACAATCGAACATTTGACAATAAATAAACACGCTCCGACACACACACAACAACTGTCATTACCACGCTACACTCATATACTGCACATTTCGAAAAGTGGTTGAAACAATTTGAAATTTCGGTTGCGCGGTGGTTCTGCTGAATGCAAATTTATTTATAATTATTATTTCATTCCGAAATGTGAAATTCGTGTGGGTAATTATATGTACATTACAATTTTTGTTTCATTTGAAATGGTAGTATGGCAATTATTATGGTATTGAATTTTCATTTTGAAATTAGCTTTATATACATATAAACAGTTCGAAAATTGGTCATTAAAATGAGTACGCCCTCCCGCAGGCCAATTTGCGGTCAACACATTGACAAATGAAATTTCCATTCTCAGAATTTCTCCCACAAATTAGTTAAATGAAAGCGAAATGTGTGAATATTATGCCCAAAATTTCCGCTTTAATAAGAAGCTTTTTTAAAATCCTAATTTTACTTTAAACATCCACATTGATTCATTATTTAAATTTAGTTTACTAGCTAAAATATTTTCAGTGCTCAAAAATTATTTTAGTTTAACTAAATTAGGCCTAAATGAGCCTAAATGTAGGCAATATTCACATATACCGTATGTTGTTGGTGTTGTAACGGAAGGCTAAAGAAACGTGCTGTTTCGACGGGGGCGGAAAAAAGGGAGAGGGGTGTCGGAGGAGTGGGGTTTGTGGGGCATGAAATGGGTGGTGGATTGACTCCAAGTACGCCATTCACTGAAAGGGAGTCAGTGAAGGTGTTGATGGCTCAACTGTGAATGGCGGTCAGTGCTGATGTCGTTGACGTAGTTGAAAAATTACCTTTTGATGTTCCTAGGAGGCGGTTCCGCTCCAAGCAGGTGACTGCAGGTAGGATGAACTGATGGTGAGGTGCTCATTTTGCTCCTTAACTGAGGGCATATGGGCCTCACTATGTAGGTGTTCGATAAGAGACATCAAGACATGTCCTTTCCCCCTCTGCTGGTCACTCGGGTGAAGTTGCGGCGCAGTGAGCCAACTAGGTGCAGGTTGAACAACCGTAGAGGCTAAGGTCGCAGTATTGCGTTGACAACATGGGGCCACGGAACTTGTGGTCCACTCCCTTTATGTCTTAGGGACAGAGCAGATCTTAATATGGCTCCATTTATTGCATGTGTTACACCTGACAGAGGTAGAGTTTGGATGAAGCCTTTTGGCGCAAACGTAGCAGAAAAATTCCTCTGGGTCCGACACGAGTCAGGAGGAACCTGACCCCGTTGCAAGGCGTTGCTCCAGTGACGACAAGCTTAAAATAGGACTTACCGATTTAAACGGGGTTTGATCTTCGAAATAACAGCCATTGGCCGGATAAAATTTGGGTCAATTCCGATGCGTAGGACCGTCCGTTGAGGGAATTGACATCTTGGTGTATGGTTTAAACTTTGCCTTTAGGATACTCGAAATTTAAATAAAACATATTTATTGGAGTTGTATACCTCGGAACTCAGTGACGAGAGCACAAACACATAGATAGCACCGACTTTCCGTTCTTTACAAAGCGCTGTGGTTTAATGAAAACCCATTTAAGCAGATCACAACACCAACAATTGCCATTAAAAATGCGAGCAGCAAGTGTAAAAATAAAAAAGTAGTAGGCAGAAGGTGCCTCCGGAGGCAGGTTACTGAATCACTAAACAAAGGGTATCAAATCTTTTCCAGTATCGCAATGGAGCTTAGCTATAGGTTCCGAAAGTCAATTTCTGTGGTTGATATGAAAATTCAACGCGATATTCTCATGTTCCGAGGCTGTTTTCTTCTCTTCATTGGGGGTGCTTTTTACGTGGCGGCTCCCGAAGCCAGGACAATCCTGGGGAGAGATGTTTCGCTTTCTCACTTTAACTCACCTTGTTGTTTTTTGGCTACCCAGAGGATACATACTAGATCTAAGACCGGATGTCGTGAGCTGCTTGAGCCTTATGTAAAAGAATCGTTTTTGGACAAGCTTCTTAAGTGAATGGCGCTCAGAGAGCTTTCCTCACTTGCGTGAAATTCTACATCTACACATGGCTTTATCCTCCAGTGTCTACGCCATTAAAGAAAAAGAAGATTCTCATGACAACGTCACGAGTTCATATACATATTTATGCCAATATCTGTCACCATATATTTCAATATACGTACCTATATATGCTACAATTTATAAAGCAGCATGAAATTGATATGAAATAAGGTTCGCACGCTCTCTTAGTACCATCACGCTTATGTTAATTGTGAAAGTGCGAATAACTTGACATTAGAAGAGAACTCTTGACGTCTGAGTTGACAATGATTTATGCGGCATGCGACAAAGTGTCGCAATGCGCTGAAAACATACCGACACACCAATGTAGACGCATTCGAAACGAAGTGTTGCCAATTATGATATGCAGTGCAATGCATGTGTGATTGTGTGCTGCTCGTATATGTGCCCCCGGTAGGAAATTCCTTCTAATAAGTTCAGCAGTTAAAAAGACGATTTTCCATTAAATAATTGGTAATTTTTAGAAGAATATACTGAATGAAATATAACAATAAAGCGGAGTCGTTGGTGTGTAGTTATAAGTTGTTTATATACTACCCGAAAGGTTTGTCTGACGATTTTATTATGGAAAAAGGTTAAACAACGAGTTTGCTTAAAACTTTGTGTTTCCAATGTAATCATGCTTACGTTGAAAACGTCATCGAAAACTGCCTGGTGCGAATCGAAAATCACCGTCATGGCAACAGAGAAACAGCAGAGGATCTCCACATCTGTTATGGACTGACCCAACATATTATGGGTAATGTTTCGGGTATTAGGAATAACGTTAAGTAGAGGTCATAAAAAAGGTGTTTGAGATCATAGCTGCTTAAAAAACTTGAGAATAGTGACTGCAGGTTATTGCCTATGAAGACGATGTAGCACTTATGGTCAAAGGAATGTTCCTGAGTGCCGTGTACGGGTTGACGGAGGGGTTGCTCAGCGTCGTAACAAATTGGGCGGTCGGAAATGCTGTCGCCATCAATCCAAGTAAAACCGAGATGTTTTTTTGCTAGAAGATACCCGTATAAGCTCCCGGTGGCATCGCTGTCGCAAATGGGAGACATCCGTCTGCAACCGGCGGATACAGTGAAATATCTAGGGCTCATACTGGATAGCAAGTTTTTCATGGAAGCCGAATATCGAAGAGAGAGAAAAAAAATATTGGTTGTCTTATACTGCTGTAGAGGAGCCATTGGCAAGAGGTGGGGTCTCTCACCGAAAGAGGTCTTCTGGCTCCATGACACCATAGTCAAACCCTTTTTTTTCTATGAAGTTTTTTTGTGGTGGAGGGCTTTGCAGAACACCACGCTTGCAAAGAAACTCGAAAGCGTTCAGCGAGCGGCGCTCATCTACATGTGTGGTGCACTAAGGTCCACTCAAACCATGGCATTTAATGCCTTTTTGAACATAGTGCCCGTAGACATCGCCGGAAGGTGTATGGCATCGAAAGTGACTATTACACTCAGAAAATCTGGATTCCTAAAAGAACACATATCTGAACACTCGGTTATCCTCACATACTTTAACTTTATACCGGATCACTTAGATCAAGGAGTCGCCAAACCGCACTCTGACGACTCTTTCTCTACTCATAAGCGTTTTGCTAATCTATAAGTCCGAACACAGGAGTTCTTCTTTTCTACGGCTTCACAAAGGACTACATACACCAGTCCACGTGCGATCTTCGATCAGCCATCTAACCTAACCTACAATGCAGAGTGGGCTCTATTAAAGACACATAAAAGAAGGTTTGGAAAAATTTATAAATGCCACCTGTTAACTTTTCTTTTTCCCTGCAGGGCTCTCAATAACGATTGTATGTATGTGTGTGTATGTATTTGGAAGCAATCACGCAGAAAAGAAATGTCACCACGGTGACAGTGTTGATTGTTTTATGACGACAATGACATAGGAACAGCATTTGCAAACTTAAGTGTCGCTAGTTGGAACATTTGTACATATTAACAATGACACATGTAGGCACATACATGTACATATATATGTATTAGTATTTAGTCAGATGTGCAAAAATCCGATATGTACGTAGTGATGTATGACTGTGCAACAAAACATGCGTGCAACTTTTCATGCTTGAGGTCAATAGCAATCAACCGCGGACCACTCTATCTCCACATAACGGTTAAATAGCGCGGCAAATGTGCTGTTCGCATGATTTCGATTTAATTTCACTCAATAAAATTTTTTATTATTATTTTTTATTTAATTTTTTAGGTGCTACAAATTAAAATTTTAACTCGAGTAAACTATCTACATATGTATGTATATAAATATATTTATACAGACATATATCATACGGACATACATATGTATGTGGTTTTATTTCTTGCTTGCGACACTTCACCTCAATATATGTACATATATGTATACCTTGAGCTGCAGTCTGTGGCATGCATGTGTGAGTGTAGATAAGTCATACAGCGCGTTATAGCTGCTACAAACGTACATATAAGTGCCGCCAGCGGCTATGAGACAGTTTCGGTATGAATTAATAGTAAATAATATTTATATTAGTAGTGAAAGCAGAAAGCTACGAGTGACTGGAATGAATGAAAGCGACTTTGCTTAATTGATTGAGAGGCCGTGAAACAATAATAATTGCTAGTTACAAGTGAGTCTGTGAGGTGTATTAAAGGGTGCTAGTGCTTTAAAAAAAACGGAAAATTTCCAAAATAATATTCTCACATTTAAAATGCAATAATCGAATCAATCTTTATTAGCTCGTGTTTTCAATAATTCAAGCAATCAACGGAAATCTAAAATACACACACACATATACCTTCAAGCTACCACCATAATTGGCTTCCCAGGCCACTTATGCGAGTGCCAGCATAATTAAATTACAAAAATACCCAACATTGACCTTATTGGCAGTGGCGAAAAAAAGTGCTGTGATAGCTGCGAATATCAGCAATTTATGTGCATCAATATTTGATCATTACTAAATGGCATTTTGCTGTTTACATATGCAAGTCCGCTAAGTGCTCGCGTATGTGTGTGTTGGCGTGCGATTTCTATTCGATTTAAGTAAATTAAATTATTTGGGCTGCTGTAAATGTCAATCTCAATTAAAAAATATTGAATTTTATGAATTCCAATAAGTTCAATGCAGTCAGTGTATGCAACATTAGTGTGCGGCAACGTTAATGAAAGCGAATATGTAAATCTTACTAATGAAAGCCAATATATTTTATATCAATACATTAGAAGCATATTTTTTGTACAGATTTTGGTGTATGTTAAATATCAATAAGATATTTTGTCAAAAAAAAGTATTTATACTTGATTTGGATCGATCAATTTGTATGACAGCTATATGTTATAGTGGTCCGATCTAAACAATTAACTCAGAGATTATAGCATTACTTTTAGCAATAATCTGCGCCAAATTTCGTGAAAATTTCTCGTCAAGTAAAAAAGTTTTATATACAAGAACTCGATTTTTATGGATCAGTTTGTATGGCAGCTATATGTTTTAGTGATCCCATATCAACCATTTTTTCCAGAGATTATACTGTTTTATTTGGAAATGATCTATGCTAAATTTGGTGACGATATCTCGTCGAAAAAAAGTTTTCCATACAAGGACTTGATTTTGGTGGTTTTGTATGTATGACAGATATAGCCTATAGTGATTCGATATCGACGTTTCCAACATAAGAGAAACTCTTTAAGAAGTAAAAGACGTGAGCAAAATTTTAGACTCATATCTCTAAAACTCGCGCATATAGCGATAGACAGAAATTGCTTAATCGACTCAGTTCCTTAGGCTGATCATACATACATATTTATGCTTTAAAGGGTCTCCGACGTTTCCTTCTAGTTGTCAAAAACTTCGTGGCAGACTTATTGGGTCGTTCACGTAATAATTTCGTTTGATGACAACAGCTGATATCATCTCTGAAAATAGTTGTGTGTAATACCTTTTCGAAATGAATGAAAGATCGAAAACAGCATATTACGAAAACTTTACTTTTTTGCTATCAAATAAGTAAAAATGCAGTTCACGCAAGGCAAAAATAATTTAAAGTGTGCGTAGAAGATGTGTTGACCGAGTGCCAATGCAAAAATTACTTTGCAAAATTTCGATCTTAACGATGCCCCTCGACCTGGAAAGACACTTGAAGCCGATGTGAATAAAATAAAGACGTTGCTCGATGCAAATCGTCGAATAACAACTCGAGAGATTGCTGAAAGCTGAAATTTGTCTAACGTGAGGCACATGAAACGTCTAGCATTACTTTTGGTGCTAGGCATATGTGCTCCTCATATTCTAACTTCCGTCGTCGCGTTAATGCGATTTGCTAATCAAACGTCAAAGAAGCGATACATTTTTGGAGCGCATTGTTACTGATGATGAAGAGTGGGTTGTTTATAAGAACTTAAAGCGCAAAGAATGATGAAAGATCTTTGTTTTAAAAGCACGAATTATCTTATACCACTTCGTAGCACGATAGTCACAAAAACAAAAGATTTGTTGTCTGTTTGATGGGATTTCAAAGAGAATTTTTATTTTGAGTTTTTACCAGAATATACCACAATTAATGCTGAAGTGTATTGTCATTAACTGGATTAATGGAATAATGCACCCAAACAGAAAGAATTGCCGCTTTACTACACCCAACATATTCTCCACACTTGGCACCTCCGGTTTATTTATTGTTCCGGTCTCAGCAATTTTTTTTGAATGGGAGAACCCTCAACGCAAATCAGGGCGTCAAAAACGACTTGGTCCAGTTTTTTCCCTGCTAAAAAACGAAATTACTCTGCGAACGTACCAATAATATACTCTGTTTCGGGTATAACTGTTGATGATATAAAAAAGTTGGTCCGAACCTTTAAAAAAAAAAAAAAATTCTCATAATACCAACAAGAGAACCCCATTCCAAAGAATATGTAGATCCAATGCCAATCAGACAGCGATTTCAAAAGCTGCATTCACCAAATTCATTAGAAAAATTTATACACCCTAGTGTGTATGCTTTTATATTCATCAGCCTACAAAGTTGTATTTATAATTTCTCTAAATTTATTTCACTTCAGTTTTAGGCCTGTTGATGATTTAGGTAAACTTTTAGATAAAATGACTCGATTAACTATATATCGTCACCTGAAATGCAAAACAACGTATCATAAAAAATTCAAAATTGAGTTTTTCATTGCTCACGATTCACTACAACATATAATATGTATTACACATCGTAAAATTTCAAGCATCCGCTCACCAATATATAGCTAATATATAACCAACTTATAATTAATATATAACCATTTTATAACCTCATATTTTGCTCGAATACAAATTGATTCTATTATATCGTTTTTGATTCACCTATAAACTTATTAAAAGTGATATTACGTTATTTTGTATTTGATATGTAACTATACCAAGTTTATAAGAGCTTAATATAGTTTGTCAAAAAAGTCTTGCGGTATTGTCGCTAGTTGGCGCTGAAAGCGCGTAGTTCTAGTTTTATTCGTCGCATCGGGTCATGCTATACCTTTTTGGAAAGCTCATTTCACGCGCTAACACGTGTTTGATTAATTGTCGTTTCTTTTAAGTCGTTCGTGAGTTATAGCGTCGCAAACATGGAGCAAAATAAAGAGAAAATACGGCATATTTTACAGTACTACTACGATAAAGGCAAAAATGCATCTCAAGCCGCCAATAAAATTTGTGCAGTTTATGGACCCGATACAGTTTCCATTTCCACCGCACAACGATGGTTTCAACGTTTTCGTTCTGGTGTAGAGGTGGTCGAAGATGCGCCACGCTCCGGAAGGCCTGTCGTCGAAAATTGCGATAAAATCGCTGAATTGGTCGAAAGAGACTGGCATAGTAGCAGCCGTAGCATCGGTCAAGAGCTGGGCTTGAGTCATCAAAAATTCATTTCAATTTCAATAAAAAAAAAATCAATAAAAATACCGCAAGACTTTTTTGACAACCCATTATAATCTTATCTAACAAGTGACACCAAATTTAATGATGCATTATTTTTAGTCGGGATACGAGTGGAAGTTGCAGAAAATGTGTCTTACAGACATATCATTGTCACTTCCGTTTCGGCATTGTTCGTTCTGTACAGCATTAAGCGCTTAGACTGCTAATAATATACTAATTCTTATTCATTAGAGCTTCTTACTATTCTATTTTGATTCAATAAAGCACGATTTGTATACAATTAATTGTGATTGAGTATTTCCTTGGCAATACGAGTATAACTTTAATAACATACTTGTATTCTTAAAATAACTGTGAAAGTAAATAAATGATCACATTAGATAAATGATTGTTGATCTGTAAAGACTGAAATTTAATTAATTAAGTAAAACTCCCCTCAGTGCTTAAATATAGTTCAAATATAATAGCACATTGACTTTAGAGAGTTCTGCTGCTATAAATTTGTTGCTTTAATTACGAATCATGCGATTTTCTAATCGTAAATGCGTCATAAAGCGGAGGTCGAAGATGAAAGCCTACCGCTAAGAACATTTTTTAATTAATGTCGTGTTGAAAAAATACTTCTAAGAATTAAAGGGAAGTTGAAATGTATATTTTCGTTACTTTGTAGGTACGAGTATATACATATATATGATTTTTTATAAATATATATGTACAAGTACATATATGCCGTACATACTATGTTAACAGTAATGTATGTGACGCAATATAAACATAAATCAAGTATTAATATCTTTAATAATGTTTAGAAAATAAACATATAATTTCACCTAAAGATTTAAAAGAACACATGTACTGGTTTAGCAAGTCTATAATTACTACACATTGATTGTTTAGCTAAAATCGTCATTATTTTAATGAATTTCGCATCTGATACGCAATAATTATATTATCATTACGTACATTATTTGGTATTTAAGCAGCTATGTAAGTACTGAACATACTCTTTTATATACCATGCAACCATGTGAGGTATTATTTAAGTCAAGCTTCACTGATTTTAAATTTTGGCAAATTTATTTTGAGCCGTGCGAAAAAAAATTTGTTTCGTACCACTAATTTTGTGTTATAAAGGGTGAACCATTTCGTGGTTCCCTACTCTTTTAAAGACAAAATACAGAAACTTCAAATTTATTCTCCATTAAAATTAAGTTTTTGTTACCTTACCAAAGAAAATTCTTTGGTATTTTTGTTTTGAAGATTATATCTTTCAAATGGTGGTCGCGTCAACGTCCACCATCTCATTGAGTCTAATTTTCGATGACTCGTACGAGCATTTCGACTGTTAGCTGGCGAAAAACACGCGTGATGTTTTGCTCCAAGGCCTGAATCGAAGCGAGATTGTTCGCATAGACTTTGGACTTTTTTTTGGACACAAGAAAAAGTCTAACGGTGTGATATCACACGTTCTTGGTGGTCAATCCATCGGCCCGAAACGTGAAATTATCTGCTAACCAACTTTTCAAGAGACCATAGAGCGAAGCGTTGTCTCCTGTGAAGGTCGAGCGGTTTCAGTTCTGGCACACTGAATCTCGACGTAAAACGCGCCAAGTCATTCTATACAAAGCCCGAGTTGATGCGAACAGCGCCGAATCGACTTTCCACTGTCTTCGTGTACACTCCCAACTATAGTTGTTATATTTTCTTCACTGCATGCTGGACGTGTTCTATTCGGTCGAATTTTATTTAATAATGAATGCAGGGTCTCAAGATTGGTGATAGTGTTGCGAATAGTACGCTCAGTAGGCTGAATATGTTGTTCATTAGTTGAGCGGAGCCCGCAATGTACACTCTTTACAGAACGTGAATTTTCCTAGTAAATGATTAGTAAACGTGGTTCAGGCGTAAGTCTTTCTATCATGAAATGCAAAATAATACTGAATAAAAGTGACATGATAGCTTGACACGACGCGCGCCTGATCTGTTAAAAAAAATTACATTATTTTACTAAAGGTTATATTTTGCTTAAAGATTATCTTATACCTACCTTACATGAGAGCGAGAGCCATTAAGCACAATGTTGTTTACCAGATGAATGGAAAAGTGAACAGTTTTCACAGCAATAGAAAGAAAGGAATTAAAATTATTGAATTAATTATTTTGAAGAGAAATTAATAACTAACGAAATACAATACTTTAAAGATATAAAAGGGGAAAATATTTAAGGAAAAATTGATTGTGTCAAAAACACCATGGTGAAAGCTCAGGAAAGAAAAAAATGTAATATAAATAAAATATGTGAAGAAAATCGGAAAAAGTAAGAAAACTTTCCTAAAGTAATGTAAAGCAAATTGTTGCATAAATTTAGTGAAAGAATACACTCTTAAATAAATAGATTAGATTATATAAAGAAAGTATGTGAAGAAAAGCGTAACAAATTAGTGTATTTAACTGGCTGAGTAAAGATTAGTTGAGAGAAGTTGAGTTAAGTTTAGTTGACTTGAGTTGCGTTGAGTTGATTTGAGTTAAGTTGAGTTGAGTTGAGTTGAGTTGAGTTGAGTTGGGTTGAGTGGAGTTGAGTTGAGTTGAGTTGAGTTGAGTTGAGTTGAGTTGAGTTGAGTTGAGTTGAGTTGAGTTGAGTTGAGTTGAGTTGAGTTGAGTTGAGTTGAGTTGAGTTGAGTTGAATTGAATTGAGTTGCGTTGAGTTGAGTTGAGTTGAGTTAAGTTGAGTTGAGCTGAGTTGAGTTGAGTTGAGTTGAGTTGAGTTGAGTTGAGTTGAGTTGAGTTAAGTGGTTGAATTGATGACAATTATTTGAAATATTAATTTAATTTTTTATTTTCTTAATTTTAATGGTATAACATATCGAATTAAGTGAACACATTACAATTTATTTCTCGAATTTCCACAGTAGGTGTGCTCCTTAATTAAATAAAGAAAAATAAATAAAAGAGTAAAAGTGAAATTAAATATACTAAAATAAAATGGAAATATTTAGTGTATTTAAACAAATGTGGCTTAAATAAATTTAAAAAAACATATTATTTCAAGTGCTGGAGAGAAAAGCTTCCCAACGGAACCGGAGATACTCAAGAAAATCATCAAAAGTGAATTCTTATTTTTAAAACCAACCAATTATAATAAAATATACATAAGTTAGGTATATCAAATAATATTTGAAATAGTTTAAACTCAGTTTAAGCATCCTTGTTAATAGCCCTAAAAACATTGCCGCCTACACATAGGCTTTACGTCTAGAGTCTACACGACATGTACATATAAATTATTTCTATTTATGAATCAGAGAAACAGCCGAAATCATACCTATTGTTTGTAAAACTGTATGGAAAAATGTGCAAATTTATACATACACATACATACATATAGTTGGACATAAACATATTTTGCAAAAAAGCAGCGAAACGTAAATGTGCGCCGTCATTGTAATTATTCCCGCAAAATGTAATGAATATTTATGAGCAGTGAAAAGGCGAACTGAACTAAAATATGACGACTGCGCTCGAGCGCAATACCTACCTACACAACTATCATATAAGAGTATGTAAAAAAGTGTGCATAAAAGTATGTGTGTGCACTATGACAGCAAGAAAATAAATTTTTAGGGCCAAAAAAAAGTAATAATAATAAACACAAAATGCTAATGAAAATAAAATGCAACTATGAGCGTACCGTTACATGCGCTCGAGGCAAGGATATTTGCTGGCAGCCTGATACGAACACATGTTTTTTGTTTTGACGCACAAACGACGAAGTGTAGGACAAGTATTGTAGTTGTACGCTGATAATGCGCTGTGCGTATGTGTTGTGTTTGTTGGTATGTGTGTGTGGCTTTAATTGAAAATCAATATGACCTTTGACGTCGCAACATCTCTATTTCGCAGGCACATACACTTTTTGCAATACCACTGCTATGCGCCTAAAGCTAGGCTGTTAAATAATTGCGCGGTTGACTTTTGAGTGAAAATATTTACTTTTCCGAAATCAAATTAATTTGTATAATATTCGTGAGATGCTAAAGTAAAAGCAACAATTTTAATGCCCCAAAACATTAAAGCGCCTAAAGGTATGCTACATTTCTACATTTAAAGCGCCGAAAAGTGCGCTACGTTTCCTCATTTATATGCGCGTCTTCGCATAAAAATCATTTTTCGTTTGTCAAGTGATTTGAAAATTATTTATTTTTACACATGACACCACCCACGGCGCCTTTGCCGTACGAGCATTGCATAGCCAACTCCAATCACGAAGCCTTCAGCTTCTTTACGTGTTCACCTGCATAAGCTGTACGGCTCGTACAACAAAAATATATAGATAAGTGCCAACAATTATATTGAATCATTGCGCATCATCATCTATCTTCAGTGAAATCAGAGTTTTTTGTCTTTCATTTTGTTTGTTGTTTACAGCCGTCATTCCGCTGTCAAGGTCCCTTTGTAAGCAGCCTTCCCAAGTCAACCTTCCCTATTAGGCAGCAGGCAATGTTTCACCTTCCCAGTTATTCCTACGTCCGTCTGAATGTCAAACTTTTTTAGGCTCACACAGCATCCGCAGGCAAAGCATTGTAGCAGTTTGTCGTAGATACCAGTACACACCCACTAAAGAAAGCTTACGCGGCAGCTTTTAAGTCCAATGCAAAGGAAGGACACAGGACGCTTATCATAACCTTACTTAATAGAAATTGTGCTGGGAATACTTGCAATGGCCTTCGTATGCTTTGTAGCGGCTTGACGGCTACCCGAAGGAGCAGTTTTGGTATTTGTGAGTGTGAAAAAAATATATTTAATTCATGTCGTGAGAGCTTTTTTGGCATAAATTATGCGCAGCTTTTGCGGCGCTAGTGAGCGCATAAAGTGAGCGAGCTTTCTTAGTTGCAACTTTATGAGCGTAACGCCTTCGTAAAGCTCAACTTTCGCTTTCAGTGTTCGCATATCACTTTCTGAGCAAAAGACATCGCTCATTTGGCATGAGCGGAGTTAAGAAAGTCTCATGAAAGTGAGAGTGCTTGGAAAGATGGTTTTATTTGCATGCGTACTAGTTGCCAGGGTTTCAGTTGAGTTCAATTGCAGGTGCGTCGAAAATTAATTTAATTTAGTAGAATTTTTTAATAAAAATTCTTGAACTGACTTTTTTCGTTAGGGACGAAAGATGGAAAAAGTATCACGAGAAATACGTAGTAAGTCTAAAAGGCGTCTCAAAGTACTTTGGAGTGAGGACGCGGAAATGCACATGAAGTCATGGAAATCTTGCCTCATGCGAGTTGTTTATCCATAACTCTTAATGACGATATCATTGAGAAAGTTAAAGAAACAATGTTTGAAAATCGTGGTGTTGGTATCAGAGATATAGCAGTGGATCTCAAGATATCTTATGGATCAACGCAAGACTTTTCCTGTGACTACTTCCTACCTCTTTAGAGAACGCGACATGAGTCCATTGTAGTTATTTCGTTCTCTGTAACTACTTTCTGCCTCTGTAGGAAACGTGATCTGAGTCCATTGAAGCTATTTGGTTTCCTGTGACTACTTCCTGCCTCTTTAGGGAGTGAGACATAAGTCCATTGATGCTATTTAGGTCACTAAGACTATTTTTCGTCCACTGAAACTATTAAAGTTCTCTCGTTGAAGACAAAGGTCGTGGTTAAAGCCGGGGCTTATAACAAGTGCTTATACAATTGTAATCAACATTGGCATGTTTGTTTTGATTCGAAAGGATTCTATTTTGAAGCCGATAGTACAGTTTTCATTCAAGATAAAGATACTTGAAAATTGTCTTTTAGTTAGTCTGAAAAAATTTGATAAGAATACCTATTAAAAGTTTTCAAGTGAGACTATTTTCTCACTGAGAATCTTGAAATTAAAATTGCGTGCTCCACCCATAAAGATTCTTGATACCACTCTAAAAAATTGTGAGTAAATTCAGACTTTCTTGAGATATGTTTGAGAATTGCGCCATTCACTGGAGCCGCCTTGCCTTCCAAGTTTGTTAAAGACTATTTTTGAGATTTAAAGAAGTTCAAAATATCCTTAAAAATACAACTCTGCCTAGCCCAACGTGACTTCCGTTGTCACCCAAAATTATTACCGGCTTTTTTCGCATACACTACACAAAGGAATACAACAAAAATGCAGCCTAAAAAAAAATACAAGCTTCCGCCCTGAACAAAAAAACACAACAACATTGACCGTACACAATTACAACAATTGACTTGAGACACCCCCGACTGCAAGCAATTGAATTTGGGGTTCACATTTGTCAAATTGAGTGAGACTTTTTTTGGAATGTGTATGAAAGAGCGATAGAGAGAGCGTGTGAGAGCGCGAGAGGAACCACTCAAAGCTTTTGTGAGCGCATATTTTTAGAATTTTTTGCAAATTGACCACTCAAACGGAAGCATCGATTGAGGCAACAATTCAAGCCGAATGTCTAAACGACACCAGCACCGTTAAAGCCGAACTTGCTTGCGCTTTTCACGCAGTGCGTGTGCGCTCGTATGTGCCACTACGCTATAGACGTGCCGACGCCGTGCTACAACAAAAACTGCAAATACGAAGTCATGTGTGCAAGTGCGTGTGTATATGTGTGTGGGCTTACACACACACAAGCGCAGTGGACACATCTGGGCTTCAAGTGCAGCACAACAGCGCGATACTTTCTTGCTTTCTCGCTTTGCATGTGTGTGCGTGCCTTCGGCTCGTTGAGCTCACATGCGCTTACATGTAATATTGAATGGCCAGCACTGGCGGAAGCTCAGTTGGGCGCTAAACGCGAAGCTGCACGTTACGTTTGACTGAAAGTATTTCCTCGTCGTCGTCGCTGCTTTAAAATCACACATTTTTTCCCATCCATCCTCTATTGTACCTCAAATAGTAGAACAAACCACTTCTGTGTGTGTGTGTGTACTTGAAAGAAAAGGATCAAGACCAAAGGCAACGAAAGTTGAAAGTAGAAAAACGGGGCAACTTAGTAGGCGACACTTGAAATTGTTCACTTTGTTCCGTTGGGCTGCTGCAAGCGTGTTGGCGCGCGTGTGTGTGTGCGAGTGTGGATGCGGTGCAGTGCGAGTTGGTGAAGGGAGTGTGCGGCGCACTAAGCCAGGCAGGCAAGGCGGTGGCAAGGCGAGTATAAAGTATAAGCGGAAATAGGAAGCCCGAGCAGCAGCAGCAGAAGCATTAAACAGGTCCATAAAGAGTGTTATCAATCCAACGCCATAAACGAAAAGTCGCAAAAAAATAAAAACAACAATAAAGTCTAAATAAAATATTCGATTTTTGCACGAAGCAAATACAGAAGGCTAACTGTGTTTGTGTCTGGCTAAAAGTTAGTACGTATTTAATAGCGAAGAGAAGCCAATCGTAAAGCGAAATTTCGCTGTACTAAATGTGTGGTCGCAGCGTATAAAAATACGTTAACTGCGTCAACGTGCGTAAAACGTGTGCTGAATGAGTGCATATTCCATATATACATTTATATATACTTGTATGGCGGCAGTGAGAGGATGCTAAAACACATAAACAGCGCGATAAGTGAAAGTTAGTGGATTTGTGGCGGATTTTACGAAAGTCGAAAGTGTGGGTCAGTCTAATTGTCGTGTCAAACCAAAAATATTGGCTTTGCAACAATCACAGCTCCGGCTAGACGAAATATTTGTGTGAATGTGCAGGCTAGCTCGACATTTGCTAGCGGCAAGCAGGTGCAGGCCCAGTGCCAAGCTGCAGAAATATCAAAAATTCAAATTTAAAATCGGCTCAAAGTCAAGTGTGAACACATATTTATGAAGAAAAAGCTGTAACAGTAACAGAAAACAAGAAAATTACTAAAAAGAAAACTATAAAAACTCATTACAAATTAAAAGACTAAGACAAAAAACTAAAAATTATTACGCTTGAGAAAACTTAAAAGCGGATAAAATAAAAAACTGAAAAGTAAATAAATTAAAATAAAAAATATGTGGAAAAACTAAAAGTGAAACAAACCAAATAAAATTATATGAACAAACTAAAAATAAAAAATTATATGAAAAAAGTATAAAAAACTTAAAAAAATAATTTCAATTGTCCCGTGTGCAAATGTATTGTGAAAAGCTATAAAATTATCAAAAAACAAACACATCAACAGTGTTGTGCGAAATTTTTAATATATTGTAAATTTGAAAGTGCAAAAAGTGATTTATGCGAGTTTAAATACCTAAAAGTTCAGCAAACTAACAGCAAAATTAAAAAAAAATAAATAAATTGATTAAAAGCCAAACTCGTACACTGGTGCAAACCATACGAAAAAAGTTGTAAACTAACGGTGAAAAACGAAACAGGTGAGCGCATGAACTACAATTTAGTTAAAATTAAGCCTTCAATAAAAAGCAAAAACGTTTTTTTGGCTCTAACATAGTTTTGGATTTTAAAATTAAAAAAAAAACATCGGATTAAGGAGAAATGATAGTAAAATTAAAAAAACAAATAATGAAGTAAAAAAGATTAAAATTTTTTAAAAAAATAAAGTTTAACAACGTAAAAATTAAAAAAAATAAGAATTTAAAAATTTAACTTAAAATTAATATTAAAAAAATTAAAAAATTAAGAGACGTGTGCTCTTCCGATCTATAAAACAACAAATGAAAAAAACGAATAATTAATTAATTAAAATAAGATAATTAAATTAAAATTAAAAAACAATAATTAAACAAAGTAAAAACTAAAATTAATAGGAATTTAAAATATTAAACTAAAATTAATATTGAAAAAAATAAAACTTAGATACATAAAATTTTTTTTTTTTTGTTTTGTTAAATATATTTTATTTGCAATCTATTTCAGTAAATAATAAGCAAATTTGATAACATAAAATTAAAAAAAAAATTATAATTAAATGCAATGAAAACTAAAACGAAATGAAATTATAAAAAAAAATTAATAATACCAAGAAAATAAATAAATAAATTGGTATTAAAAAATATTAAATAAAATAAAATAAAAATAGACAAGATTTAAATAAAATGTAAATTAAACATAATCAAAATGATAAATAAAACATTAATAGTAACAAAAAAATAAAATTAAAAAAAAATAAATTATGAAAAAACTTAAAAAGTAAAATTAAAACAATATTAGTATTAAAAATATTAAAACATTAAATATATTAAAACATAAAATATAATTAAATTAAAATTAAAATAGATTTACTAACTGAATAAATTATTTACTTACTGAATTTTAATGCAATGAAACTAAAAAAAAAATTATAGTAAAAATAATAAGAAAATAAAATAAAATTACAATTATAAATAAAGTAGATAAATTAATATAAAATTCAACTAAAATTTAAAATGAAAACTATTAAAACTGAAGTAAAAATAAATTAAGATTAGAAATAAAATTTAAATTAGTATTCAAAAAACAAAATTTCAATAAATTAAAAATAGTATAAATTAAACAAAAAAATTTAAATTAAATAATATGAAAACTAAAACGAAGTAAATTTATATAAAAAAAAAATTAAAATTATAAAAAAATAAAAATAAATTAGTATTAAAAAAACTACTAAAAAAATAAAACTAAAATTAAATTGATATTAAGAAACTTAAGTTTTAATAAAACTAAAATTAACTACTATGAAAATGAAAAATAATTGGAATTAAAAAATAATAATAATAAATAAATAAAAAATAAAAGCAAATTAAAAATAAAAAATATAAAAATAATTAAATTACAAATATAAACCAATTAAAAATAAGAAAATTAAAATGGAAAAAGTAATAGTTAAATAAACTTAAAATTTTAAATTAAATTAAAAATTAAAATGAAAACAATATAAAATATGAAATATTAATAAATTAAAACTAAAATTAAAATAAGGAATAAAAAAAGTAAATATCTTAAATTAAAAGTACAGTTAACAGCAAAAGTATATCCAAACTTTTAATATAATAATACGCATATTACCTGATCTACATTTACTTTTAAATAATATTTTTTTCAAAATGCATGCAGCAGCTTGTAACTGCATCATTAAAAACAAAATTAAGATAAAACATTTAAAACTAAAAAAAATTTAATTAAAAAATATTAAATAATAAATTAAATTAATTTTAGAAATTTCGAAATCAGGGTAAAAAATTGCATATCCAAGCTTTCTGAATTAATATTAAAACATACATATATACCAAATCCAAAAAATATTTCAAAATAAAGACAGAGGTTGTGACTTTATTACTTCTCCATAATCGTTGCTCCACCCTTTTAACCTTCGCCACAAGGTGCATCTGCCTACTTGCAACCATTTGCAACATTGCATAATATATCTATGCGCAGTAACAACAAGGTGTTCGGATTAGTTATGACTTAGTTATATAGTTAAAACTGCATATACATATACACAAATAAAATAGTTATTACTACACGCACTTACTAGCAAAGTGTGCGCTTCATTGATATAACTATACGTCATACCATTATTGTATATACAAGTATATTTATAAGGTATATCTTCACTTACATGTGTGCATACGCACCTTGGTGACATTGGCTGTGAGAGCGTAAATGTCAGGGGCATTGTCATGCGTAAATCCAAAACAAGTGTATTCGTTAACGCGGTTGTGGAGACTTTTTTCCTGGCGTCTGAGCGCTTTTCAAGGGTACTTAAGCTGTAAGCAAAACAAAAAAAAAAAAACAAAAAAAAAAACCGGGAAAAACAGATTAAATTTAAAAAGAAGAACTAGTAATGATATTTTTGCTCAAAAAAATTAGTCTTAATTTTTAATTTTGAGCACAAATATTATTTCCGCTGTTCAGCCCATAAATAGAAATTTATTTGTATGTATTATATATTTGAATATTAACAAAACTAAATTTTCTTTTAAATTCTCTACACTTTTCTGCTATTCTAATGGAAAATTAAATTATTTTGATCAACTCTTCACCGGATTTGAAGAAACTGCATTAAATTCATCAAACAATTCAATCAACCATCCAAAAGCAAAACCTAAATCAAAAGATAACAAATAACTTTCGGCAAATGTTTAGTGAAAAATATAATTTTAATGTTTTGGTGTCGAAGCTGAAATACATACTTACATTTATCTTAAAATAATTATATATTTATCCTTTTGTAATTCTGATCAAAGAAAAAATTTTAGAATGTTAGTTAGGTTTTCTTTTCCACAAGTTATTTATTCATCGTGGAATATGGATGAATAAGCAACTTGTGGAACACATTTTAGTGATTTTGTATAGTTCGAGTGATATTTCATCAAGAGACAATGCTGAGAAAATCATTTCAAATACATCAAAAGCAACTACTTATGCCGAAAATCGTAGCTTTCATAGCATTTTTATGGAAGATAGCCGAAAGAAACTCTCGCGTGATAAATAAAAGAATTTTGCTTGACTAATTTGTTATTGTAATCCAGAAAACAGACTTTTCGAATGTTTGACAGGCCATATTGTTGTTGCAACCGGACAAAAATATCTTTTCTAGATCCAATTTAAGAAAATGCAGGCTTCTTTTTGAGTATATGGGCTTTGCTGAATACTGAACGTGGACGCCTCATTTATCACTAGGTTATAATACCAAATCTAATGGATGTTTACCATATAATAAAAACTCTTGAGCGTCAGTAATTGGATGAAGCGACGCCGGTTAGACATTTTGCTTTCACCTTTGTAAACTATTTAATTTTGTATTCATTTCAAAATTTGTTTAATTTGCAGTTAAAAATCTATAACCCAGCTTGTAAAAATTCTTAAGAAGTTATTTCTACATTTACAGAAATTAATGTACTTTTTATAAAAAGTGATTCATGTAAAAAATTTTAATTTCCTTGAACGCGCAATTGACTTCCAAGAGCACCTTCGAAAAAGTTCACTGGCAGTGAGGAAGATTTTTCAGCTTGAAATTATCTCAAATCCATAAACCAGAAAATTATATTATGACAAGAGAAACATTCAGATAATGGTCCAAATTTGGTGAATAGGGGGTTGATCAATGTTATGCTTTGCGTTTTTGGCTTTAAATTCGGTCTCAATTGTGGCTCGATGCGAAGGTGCATTATCATTGCGTGAAATCCATGAATTGTTATTCCACAATCCCGGACGTTTTGGGCAAATGTCCCCATTCAAATGCCTCAATACGGCCAAATAGAACTGCTTATTGATCGTCTGTCCCTTCGGAATAAATTGGAGATGCACCAAATCACGAATACCAAAAAAACAATGAGCATCAACTAGATTTTTGAGCGGCTTTGGCGTGTTTTTTTTTCATTTCGGCTCGTTTTGTCCCTCTATTCTGATCATTGTTGACTTGTATGCATGTCAAACTCATAAATTCATGTCACATCGGCAGGTGTAATACTGTCAATGAATGTTGGATCGGAGTTCGCACTGTCAAGCATCTTCAAAGAGACTTATTTTCGGCACTCTTTTTGAAAAAATTCAGTTTTATCGGGACGAGTCGAGCAAGAGCGCGTTTCATACTCAAATATCCACCAAATCATTCGAACGGACGCACGAGAGATGTAGAGCTTTCTTCCCATATCTCTAATGCTTTCCTGGTGATTTTCAAGCACATATGGCAAGCACATCATTTTTTTTAATATTTCCATCAGTTGAATATGTCGAAGGTCGTCCACAACGAGGCATGTCATCAACGATCTATCGATCGCCTCTGAAGGCTTAGTAGCACTCGTAGGCTTGTGTTTTTGATAAAACTGAATCACCGTAAGCTTTTCCCAACATTCGCAACGATTCTGCACACGAAATTTCGTTAGAAATTTAAGGCAAATTCTTTGTTCGATATTTTTATTAATTTTTTTATTATTAAGCAGCTGCTGTAAACAAACTGGCTAACAGATCGCGCTAATATTTGTTATATTAATTAAGGCTAGTCCAACCAACTTAGAATTTTTTTTTAAATATGTTTATCCGGGGAATTTAATTACAATTTCAGAAAGTATGGAGGTGAGACTAATATTGTGCCTACGGTATACCTATGGTTGACAAGCTTGCCTACATTTAGGGGCAATTGCATTAAATGAAAAATGATTTTAATTAAAAAAATATCTGAACTTCTCTTAAGTTCTCTTAAGCGGTTATAGCCGAAATTTATAATTTTTGTGAAAAAATTAATACTCTATAACAGATTTAAAAAAAATATTTTGAGTGACTTAAATAACTAAAATGTACAATAATTTTAGGGCTGGAGTATTATTTGAATTTAATTTAAAATTTTAATTTTTGATTCCTCGTCATTATTTAAATTTTCCATTAAAAATATTAGCCGCTCCCCATTGCTATGTACGGCAGAGATGCTGTACTATTTATAGGCACTCCAACTCTCTTGCACACTAACAGCGCATACAAATTAAAACCGTGATTGTGTGCATTAGGGATTAAAAAATATAAAATAACAACAAATCTGCATAAATTGTTCCGCTAACTTGCCACAACTGCAACCCACACCTGTCGCAGGATTATCCCTGTAGAAAGAAATCCAAGTTCGCCGGCAAGGCCGACTTGACTAAAGCACAACAACAAAATAGAGCGAAAAAAATCGGAAAGTGTAGTAAAAGAAAATAATGCACACGTACAGCAGGCGTCTTCCAATCAAGGATAATAGTTAAGAGCAGGACAATAAGCAGCGCTAACAAAGGAAACGCACAAAACTAGAAACACACAGCAAGCGAAAGCTAAGAACGAGCGAAACGCACAAGTTGCACAAGTCTCTACGGAGCCGTAGACCCACATGCGCACGGCCGACCGCTACAGGGCCTATAGTGGAGAATGGCGGCAAAACCCAACCAAGCGCGTAAGCCACTCGAATAATGCTTGCGGTTTAAGATTTTCCTATTACTTACAGAATTGAATGTGCTAATGCAAATGTAAGTGTGTCTGTGTAGGTATATTTGCATGTTTGTGTGTATGTTTGTGTGTATATGAGACACATTTGCCCGACTAGCGCCTCATTACCATAGAATTTTAACGAAAGCAGGCACAAGTATTATTGGTAATACACACACACGCACCGCGCATAAGCGGTATCAGCACGGGCAGAGCTTAAGATTTAGCATGTGCACCGCGCAAACTCTTAAGCGCTTTGGTGCTCCACAGCTTTGTCGAGCATTAAATTTATGCGCTCCATATCCGAATTGCGACGCTTGCCTTAAATCAAGTCCCAGTAAGTGTGGCAGTGCGCATAGGTATTGATGAGGCTTCTTTTCGACTTCGAGTAAACTCATATACTAGGGTGGGCCAAAAAAAAAATTATTTTTCCTTAGATACCGTGAAAATATCGTCCGAAATGATATAAAACATGGTAAAGCTTGAGCTCTTAATATTTTATTTTCGCGGCGTTATCGATTGCCTTTTACTCTTGTAGAGGAGCTATTGGCAAAATGTGGGGTCTCTCACCGAAAGTGGTCCTCTGGCTCTACGACACCACAATCAAGTCCATTATGTTCTATACAGTCTTTATGTGGTGGAGAGCTCTAAAAAAGACCGTACGTGCAAAGAAACTCGAGAGCGTTCAATGGACGGCGCTCATCAGCATGTGTGGTGCACTAAGGTCCACTCCATCCATAGCACTTAACGCTACCTTACACATATTGCCCCTAAACAACGTCTTAGATGTATGGCTGCGAACGTTGCCAAAGACTCAGAGAGTCTGGGTTCCTTAAAGAACAGGTGTCTGAACACTCGGAAATTTTCTCTCACTTTGACTTCATACTGAATCCCTTGGATCATGCGGTCGCCAAACCGAACTCTGGCAGCTCCTTCTTTACTCATATACCAGCGAGAGAGACGTGAATGGAAAGAGGCCGTTGGAGAAGAAGCAGAGTGAGCTTCTTTACGGTTGGGTCAAAGCTTGGTGGAGGAGTTTACTGTCAGGAGCTCTCTATCAGTTATAGCTTCAGACTCCCTGACTATTGCAGTGTCTTTCAGGCCGAAGTTGCGGCCAGTAAAGTAGCAGTAGATTTACTGCTCCGGAGTGTAGCCTACTTCAAAGAAGTGAACATCCACTCAGATAGTATTGAGGCGATACTAGCCTTGAACTCATTAACAGTACATTCAGGGCTGGTCAAAGAGTGCCTAAATTCGATATCAATAGCAACAAGTGTCTTTGCGATAAGACTGGTAAGGATGCCAGAGCACAGACGAAATGCAGGAAACTGTAAAGCTGATGAGCTAGCAAGAAAAGGCATCCTTAAACCACTGTCGGTAAAATGGGAGCACATCGGTGCTCCCGTATTCTCTTGTGTTCTACTACTAGATAGCTGAGCTTCGCGGAAGCTTGGTACCATCGGTACATGCGCTCTGTATCGGTCCAATATCGGTCGCAAGAGTTCTAGTGATATCTTTGCCCTCAGCGAGGCTAGCATTTTCCTAGATTTGAGACTTTTAACAGGCCACTGTCCTTATGTTGTCCACGCAGTAAGGCTAGGAGGTCTATCAGACGCCATTTGCAAAAGCTGTATAGATGAAAATAAGGTGAAAACAACTCAACACTTTCGTTTTTACTTCTCTGCGTTTGGGAGGTCAAGACTTAAACATATGGGAGCGCATACCTTCAGACATCCCACCAGAGCTGGCGGAAGTGAAAATAAATCACCACAAGTTTTTTGTCGTCATTTCGTCGATGTTTTCACTGTATTTAAGAAAAATAATAAAACGTTTTTTTTCGTTCACCCTAATACTTAGACATACTTGTATACATACCTCAGCTGCATTACAGCTGTGTATTTATCGAATCCCTTTTCCAATTCGTGCCTATCCCAATGTGATTCATGGTTTATTGGTTTAATGGCTCATCTGTAAAGCGGACACAGAAGAATAAATATTTTGCCTGCGCGTTTACGGTGCAGACTCTTTGTTGTTATTTTAGTTATATAAATTCATACATATGTATATACTATATATCTAAAAATATATTTTACCTTGCCTTTTTGTCTGCTTTTCCTACTTATTGCCTTTCAATCTTCGCCAACTTTGTCGCTTTACATTTTATATTATTCTATAATATATTATTGTTGGTTAGTTTGTTACTGTTTTTGTTGTGTTTGTGCATTTGTTTGTTGTTTGCACTTCATTCGTTAGTTATGTGCGTTTTGGGTATTGTCCCCGCTGCCATTGGCTTTTGCTGAAGTGATAATTGAAAATATGTTTACTTCAGTCACTGATTATGTTTGTGTGCGTATATTTGTGTGTGTGTGCATGTGTGAGTATGATTGTGCTTGCGTGGGTAAACTATTAAGTGGATGCCATAATAGGCCTATTAATAACCCAATGTCTTAATTAATTTAGCTGTCTATCTTGTTTTTAAGTGCCTTGAAATGTTTCTAAAGAGTTTTCGGCTTTTAATTATTTCTGAAAGCTCACGAAAGCCACTCCCGCGTTGATACGAAATATTAGCTTTTGTTGCATAGCAACTCCAATATGATTGATTCTATGTCTAATCACACTTTTAAGTTTTTGTTGACTTTCCAGAATCCCGCTAGGTGTAAAGTTGAACTCTGACTATAATCCTCTTCACTAAATGTAATTTATGAATATTAACTGTGAAATATTGAACTCCTTTTCTTGTGAAAATCCTGTGTACCATATTTGTGTGGCATAAACCATTCAGCGAAGGTAGTGAAGTCATAGAAAACCTGCGACATGCGTGTCCTTCCTCAAACCTCGTTCCATTAATGACGATAACATTAAAGTTAAAGTTATAAAATGTTAAGGAAACAGTGTTTGAAAATCGTCGTTTTGACATCAGAGGTATAGCAGAGGATCTCAACATCTCTTTTGGTTAATGTTTCGGGTACGAAGCATACCAAAAAACTTGAATGTACCGTCACAATCATGAGCATAATGACTCTTTGGCCGAAGACGATGCGATAATCATCGCTTAGGCATTGTTTTCGGCAGATTTGGCACTCTAGACCTTTTCCGTGAAAAATCTGCTTCGGTGCACACGACAAACTTTTCATACATAACCACATAAAAAAGTTGTAGTAATCTAGGAAGAAAATATATATCGAAGCGGTTTGCGCGCTTAGTTTAAGTAGAACAGTCCGAATCAAACTTAATCGGGTTATTCTAATCCCACCAGCTCAGCTTAGAAGTAAAGTCCTTTTCCGACGAAGCAAAACCAAATTCTAGAAGTCATTCATCATCCCCGTCCTGCTGTTTGGTGCAGAGGCAGGATGATGACAACTACTATGAGTCGGCGTTCCGAGTTTTCGAGAGAAAGGTTGTGTTGAGGATTTATAGTCCTTTACGCATTGGCAATGGCAAATACCGTAGTCAATCCAACAATCTGCTGTACGAGATACACGACGACATTGACATAGTTCTGCGAATTAGAAGACAGCGGTTACGCTGGGATATGCCGTCATGTATTCGGCCGACCAGAAAACTCTCCTGCTTTGAGAGAATACGACGCAGTACCCGCCGGGGGAAGCAGAGGAAGAAGAAGACCTTCATTCCGTTTTAAAGACCAGAAGGAGAAGGACCTGCCTACACTTGTATTCTCCAATTAGAGCCCAACAGCGTAAGTGTCCGCTCCCAGGCTCAAGTGTTTGATCTTGTCAAAAGGGACTGTTAAGTAGAAAGTGTTGAGATACTTTTCCCTCGTATTATTCTACACAGCTTCTACAACTGGCATCCGGTTAGATTTTCAACCTTTCCTCTCCAGCTCAACAGGACTTTTGTGATCAACAATAAGGATCGTGTGGCATCGCAAGAATTAATCATAGTCCAGCTTTGGCCAAACTAAGGAAGAAAGCCCAGCTAGTCGGTAGTAAAATGCATGAACAAAGCGATGCTCCGACTTTTTACCATTTTACTGAAAGCATATAGCTTTCTAGTTACCTGCGATTCAGTTTCGGTTTGGAACCTATAATAGTAATATAACATAGTGGCTTGATGCCATTGATAGCAAGGTTAGGTACAAGACTTAAACGTATGGTTTCTGACCTAACTATTAGAGTGGATACTCTGAAGGTGACTAAACTCCGGCGCAGTAAATTTACTGCTTCCTTAATGCCATTAAACTATTGAAAAACTCAGGAAGCCTGAACCTGATGTTGATATATACTAGAAAGTCGAAGTCCCAGAAAGCTGAAAGAAAGAACAGTTTATATTGAAATCAATCTGATCATTAGATTGCAAACTGCTAAGTGTTCCATTCAAATAGGGATTTTGAGCCCACAGGCTATGAATAAATATAAATTTATAGAAATACATATATTGTTTGAACTCGACCATATGCAAGGACGTCAAAATGTATCTACTGAAACTTAAATACTACAAACTATCACAGAAAATCAACTGGCAGACGTGACGAGTTTTTCAATAGGGACGCTACAAAATTAGATCGATAGGAACAGCAAACGGCGCCTTATTTCGCCCCCTCTTTTGACTTACTCTTCAGTAGAGTTTGCCATTTCATCATGAAAAGGTATACGATCCATCAACGAATCGAAAATTTACTACCCAAATTCGGAGTCAGTAGACTCGACTGTAAGAGCTATAAGCAAGAGTTTTAAAGAGTTTTAAAAAGGTTTGTAGAATATTCTGTGACAAACTTTATGCAGGTATCTTGTTTATAGATCAAGTAGGTTCTCTCAACGACTATTGATCCACACCAAATGGTTTAAGTATACAAGAAATAGCAGAACTACTGTTTTTGAAGCCGGCTGATGTCGATTTTCTGACTTGATTTTACCTTTTTATGAATTGGCAGCATGTGCCCACTGACTCAAATTTTCAATCGAGTTTTATTTGAAAGGAAAAGAAGAATGTCAGTACACATTCCAAAATTTCATATTAAAATAAGTAAAACCATTATCACAAACAAATTTTCATCACTGCACATTGATATTATCTAGGGTAAACCAAAAATTATTGCGCTTCATGGCGCTGAACATATCATCAATTACACACATTTACACACACACACATACATATAACTCGTAACGCAAATAAAAACTGTCAGTTTCACATAAAAAGGACAATAAACTTTGATGAATCATCGAGGGAGCAGAGAGTAAAAAATAAAAAATATAAAAAAAAAACAAAAATTACAAATTGCCAAACTAAGAGGAAAGCAAGCATAATAAATAAAGGGCGAAAATGCAAAGTAAAATCGAAAATTTTTAAGGCACTGCAAGGAAAGGGATTAAGCGCTGTACACATGCATATGTATCTACAAACATATGTAAGAATAAATATATAAGTACATGTTCAAAGTTGAGTGTGTAATAAATACCGAAAACGTATGTGAAATTAAAAGCAAGAGAAAAAGGTTAACTTTAGCTGTACTGAAGTACTAATAGAACTTTGAAGTTGTAGATAATTTCGTCTATTTAGGAACCAGTACGTAACACCACCAACAATGTCAGCCTGGAAATCCAACGCAGGATTGCTCTTGCCAACAGGTTCGGACTGAGTAGGCAATTGAAAAGTAAAGTTCTCTCTCGACGAACAAAAGCTAAACTCTATAAGTCGCTCATAATTCCCGTTCTGCTATATGGTGCAGAGGCAGGACGATGTCAACAACTGATGAGTCGACCTTTGTTTTCGAAAGAAAAGTTCTGCGAAAGATTTATGGTCCTTTGCGCGTTAGCCACGTCGAATATCGCATTCGATGGAACGATGAGCTGTACGAGATATACGACGACATTGACATAGTTCAGCGAATTAAAAGGACCTGGCTTCGCTTGAAATATCCAATTGACACCACGTAGCGAAAAGGAGAAACGACTGGCGCGCTGTTGTTAACTCGGCTATAATCGCGTAAGCGGTGTCTACGCCAATTAAGAAGAAGAAGATGAAAAAGTTTCCCTCGGTCGGTTTGTAGGGCAGCCATATGTTATAGTGATCCGATCTGAATAATTTATTGAGATATTATAGCACATAATACAGAAATAAGTTTCGGTAAATTTCGTGGAGATATCCCGTAAAATGAGAAAATTTTCCATACAAGTCCTTGATTTTGATCGATAAGTTTGTATTGCAGCTATATGTTATAGTAGTTCGATCTAGACAATTTCTTGCGATATTGTTGAAGTTGTGGTAAATTTCATGAAGATATCTCGTCAAATCAAAAAGTTTTCCATACAAAGATTTGATTTTGATCGTTCAGTTTGTAGGGCAGCTATATGCTATATTAGTGCGATATAGACAGTTACTTGGGATTTTATAGTGTTTGCTTGAGGAATAAGTTGTGGCCAATTTCGTGAAGATATCAATGCAAATAAAAAACTTTTCCATACAAGAACTCGATTTTAATCGGCTAGTCGGACGATATGCGGTGTATTGGGTATAACAAAATAAATAGCAAATTTCGCAGGTTTCCGAAAACTACATCTGCTTCATATTTTTTATATATATACAATACATACATATACATATGCATATGTGCACATAAAACTGCCACTAACCAAACACCTCAGCTATTTGTGTTACTGCTTTCGACTTTCTTTTTTTAAATTCCCCGGCCAACTTTGCTTTGTGGACGTGCAACTCACTTGCCACACTTGCTTCGGCTTCTACTTGCATATCGCGGTGGTTGTTTGCTATTTTTGTGGTAGGTTAGCAAAGAAAAAAAAATACACATACACCGAATAAATTGGAAACGGAATAAACGGGGGAAACTGCGAAAACCAGTAATGACATTAGTAGGGGTAAACACCAACACCTCTGGCCAAAAAAGAGAAGAAGCCAAGTTAGAAAAGTGTTCTTTTTACGAACCGAAACCAAAAAATGCATGCAAAATTGGCGCAATGAACAAACTAAACGAATTAATCCACCGCACGAGCGACAGCGCGGCATTTATGGCGCCGACAGCGGCGTGGAACCCGACGCGTGGCGCGGTGACTTCAATTCAATTTGTGTCGCTGCCGCTATAAATAAGGGTTTGCCCTTTGTTGCGCATATGTGTGCGTGTTGACGCTGGTGTGTGTGCGGCGTGTGGTGTGGCAACTTATTGAACACGCGGTCACTACGCTTTTGGTATAGGCTCATGCACTTTTTGCGCGCTTTTATCGAGGTTGTGGGTGTAGGTGCGGTGTGGTGCGGTCGAGATAATTGAGAAGGAAGGTGTCTGCATTTTTCGGTATTGGCAGCAAAAATGAGTCAGAAACCGTATGCTGAAATATTTAGTTTGAACCGTTGAGTTTGTAGGTTCTTCCGATAAATAAAGACCAATTAAATGGTGGCGACACTTGGCTTTTGCCGATGCTTGCTGGTCACCGATTTTGGAGTGTGGGGGTATCCAGGATATTAAAAATCATGCTGGTACTATCCTACGCGTCTACGAAGTATCTCACAAAGTTCTGATTGTGACAGAATCGGTTGAGGAATTCATAGACATATTTTATAACCTCTAGATAAAAATTATCGCGAAATACCACAGCGATAATACCAAAATTACGGTACGTCCAGTATATAGCGTGATATTTTGGCCACTTGGCCAGTTTGTTGTACAAAACTTCCAACTTGAACAATAAAACAAGAAGAACCTTTATCCGGATCGGTGTATGTAGTTCATTATTATCAGCTTGGGTTGTGGTCTGTGGTCTGTGTGGTCACATCTGGGCTGTAAGGCGGCTGCGGAAGCATTGGGATGCCGGCCTTAGTTAGATAGCTGTTCACAAAAGAAGGCTTTGTGAGCCAGGGGTTGTCGTGGTGCAACTTCCAATTAGCTGCGATGTCTTGTCGGACCCGATTGATCCTTCGTTTGAGTCTCTTGAGGATTTCCAGGTAAAACTTGGAGTTGACGGTTTGTCCAGGAGGAACAAGTTCATGGCACGAGTCGTATTGTCTGTGTTTGTCGCAGTCTCCCAGAAAATGTGACTACCGGGGGTTAATGTTTGCTACTCGCCACTTTTACCTCGAGCTTAATCCCGAGCTGTATTTTTCGATGGAAACGAACCGTGAACGAATCAACTAAAACGATTCCTTTTAAGCTCCAGATTCTTGTATTTTTTCAAGGTTTTTGCCGCATTCTCCATTCCTCATATTGTTGGTGAGTTCTATAACGACGTTAATCTTCTCGCAAATCTGAAAAATTCATTATAAATTTTTTTAAATTTAATTGTTATCCAGATAAGTAGATCAAAAAATAATTTTTAAAACCCACAACTTCCTCTAGCAGTTCTCAAAGCTTGCAACTTAATGAATATTCGATTAGCGCAAATCTAAAACTCTGCTTGCAACTAACTTTTGTTTTTGCTTTTAACCTTCGCCGCCATGCAACCGCAACATTTCCTACACTATGTAAGCGGCAATAGTTGCTTCAGTTGTGCAAACTCTAGTATTTACAAATTTACAATTGTGTGTGTGTGTGTGTGAGTGTATGTGTGCAGTGTATGTGTGCAGTGTGCAGTGTGCTGTAGTTCGGCAAATTGACCACACAAATTCAACAGACAGCAGGCAACTTTGCCTTGACTTCCGTTTCGTGTAGTTCTGACTTGCTCTTCCTTTTTGGCCCCCTCCTCTCCTCTCCCAGTGCATACAGAATTCGCTGTTTGTTTTATGCCTTTATTTGCAGCACTACCGTTTGAACGGTGTTAACGATTGCATTACTACTCGTTGTAGTCACACCATCGCAGATATGGGAGAGAGCGCGGGAGAGAAAATGAAGGAGAAAGAGATTACATTCAAATTTTTTTAATTTTCTTTTTTGTGCAATTTGGTTTTCAATTTAAGCGACAACTGCGAAATTGCGATATCACTTTGTGAAAAAACAAAATAACAACAACACAAATAAGCACTTACGCAAGTAGGAAGGAAGGAAGTGTAGTGACAAAACCGCGTTGGCAGCAACACAAAAATTTTTAGTAGCTTACCAACCTTTACCGTTATTTTTTACCTAGGCACGTTGCCCGGTAGCCGAAATTTATGCCATTTTTTAACTACTAACTGTTTTTACGCTTTCGGCAACAAAATATTTGAGGTTCAACAAAAATATTTACATTTATATATATACATATATGTATATGTGTATATATGTATGTCTATTTAGTTGTGTGTATGTGTGCTTGGCAAGTTGACAAAACTGCATTTTACCTCATAATTCCATTTAGTTTTGCTGATATTAAATCATTTTAACATTTCTGACCTTTTTTTGGACAAATATTGAGTGGCTGTCTACTGCTGTCTGAACAAATACCGTCTGTTTAAATTTGACCCGGATAGAAATAAGATAAAACCATACTCTGCAAACCATAAAATTTTTTATTATAGTCTTAAAAATAGGCTCCAGAGCCAATAAGATTCTGTTTTTTTTTGTAATAAGCCTAATAATAAATAATAAAATACATTTTATGAGGCTCGAGAAATGTTGGAGTATTTCCAGTGCTCTATCGGTTGAGAGCGAAAAAGCTTCTTTCTTGATGTACAATGTTTCAATCTAGAATGGAGGTACTTACTACTATGGAGAAAACATAGGTTAGATTCAGTGTTAATGGTCGGCTGTCAAGCCATATACCGATCGCATAATTCGAGCTGAAGTATTCGTCAGGAAATATTTGGAGTATTTCCAGTGCTCTATCGGTTGAGAGCGAAAAAGTTTCTTTCTTGATGTACAATGTTTCAATCTAGAATCAAGGTACTTACTACTATGGAGAAAACATAGGTTAGATTCAGTGTTAATGGTCGGCTGTCAAGCCATATACCGATCGCATATTTACAATGCCGGATGGAGGTTCGGCATAATTCGAGCTGAAGTATTCGTCATAAGGACGGCAACGCTTTTGCGAAGGTTAAGAGAGGGATTACTTAAATTTTGATACTTCATCTAATCCTTTAAACTGTGAAACTCCTAGAAATCTAAGACCATTTATATCTAAAGCCGGATAAAAGTAGAGTAGTTGTTCCAGGATATCACTCATGCTTTCATCTCTGTACTTCCTGCATGTGTTATCGTTACTAATAGCTGGTTTGAAATTGTGACCGTAAAACTTTTATGCGTCTGTCAGCCCTTTCGGAAATTTTATTGCGCATCGTTTTTCGTGACTATCGTATTTGCATAATACTGCTTCGGTAACCAGACGGATGATTTTTGGCAATCTCATCGGCTATTTTACATCTCGGAATGCGCTTGTGGTCCGGAACTCAGTGGTACTTTCTCACCATCCACTGACTCCGTGCTGCAAAGAACATTCTCTAAGGTAATACGTTATGAGATTATTGCCCTTATTGCCGCTTGGCTTTCGAGACATATATTGGTGTTCAGTATTTCGGAAGCTTGAAGGGTCCGTTGAGGTCGCTTGAGGTCTAACTCCACGCAATTTATTCGGGCGTCCACTCCGTCATTAATTTTTGGTCCGTCCCTGTAGCGATTGCAAGTATCGCAGGCGGGTCGCTTGGTTCTGCGCAATCCACCCTCATATTATGTGAATTGAAATCTTCTCCTCCAGATAAAGCGAGAGGGTATGTGGCATATTTTATCCACCAATTCCCTGCTTATCGAGCTATGTCCGAAAGTTTTTGTAGAAAATTCAACTTACATCCCTAACCTCGTAGCTGATATCGATGCTGAGCTTTCCTCTGCAATGTCGATTGGTGGTGGTTGGGTAGTTTTTCTAGTGAAGGTGTTGGAGCGGGTCTTATCGTTCCAATTCTAAAGAGAGCAGCGTGCCGCTGAATTCACCTGCATCGCGGTTGTCTGTGTGGCCGCGGTTTACCAACCAAAGCGCACCGTAAGGCAAGATTTGGCTTGACTACCGCTATGCATGACCAATGCATGAGGTACAAAAATAACACCAATCAATGAATGATGCCAGTGGTTACACTTCATGTAGATCCTAGCATCTTCTTACCTGCTTAGATACCTTGCTCTTTCATCTTCTCTTCCACATTAAGCTTCCAGATCAGTTTGCTGTCCAAAATTGATAATTAGTGCTTGGTATGCTACTTATTTTCAACTAAACCCCATCGAGACTCTGGAGTTCTCATGTCGAGAACATGTATCTGTTAGTAAAGCTACTATGCAAGCTACAAGGGTGATCAGCATATAGAAATAAAAGTATAGCCTCCTAGGCTATTATGACCATACGGTTTTCACTTGCCTGGTTCAAAAGATGTCTTCACTTACTTTCAGGAAAATGAAATTAGACAACCGCTGAGTTTAATTTATGTATGTATTCGTTACAGGTTAGGTTAGAGTTAAAAGGCTGACCAAAAATCACACGTGGACCACTATATTTGGTCCTTTGTGTCCAGTGAGTTTTGAATGTATTCTAATTTTTATCGAGTCGAGTAAATTAATTGAAAAACTCTGTTCCCAACTCTTGAAGGACTGTTTCATCTTTCTCGATGTAAATTCTTATTTTTGGATAGTCTCTCGTGTGAATTAATTCATCATCAAATCCATATCCAATCTGTTCTTTGCTCCCACACAATTCCCTCACTTCTTGGTATTATTAATTTTGAAAATTTCCGCCATCATTTCTGAGACCACTTAAGCTCTCGTATGGCACTTTTGCTATTCTTTCGGCTTAAGTGTAATTTAAGCTTATTGGCGAGGAATGACATTCAATGCCAGCTAACCAAGATTTCCGGCAAAAATGGCAGTAAAGGGAAAGTTCGAGAGAAAGCAAACTTGTTTGTGTATATGATTTTAGATGTGTGTGTGTGTATTGTGTGTGTGTACTTTGCTCGTATTTAAAAGCAGAAAATGGATGGCATTCGAACCAATGTCAACTGCAATAAAATGCTATTGGAAACAAATTGGATGTGTGCATCTGTATAGTTTAATATTTTTTTGCCAACAAATTTCCCACAAAAGCATACTCGCCACAGAAAAATAAACAAACAAAAAGACGACATTCACAACAGAAAATATATAGAGACTGCTTATAACGGAAAATATGAGAGGCCAGAAGTAAAAAATGCAACGCTCCAGGCGAGCAATTGCTGATAAGTGTTAATAAATATTCGATTGTTGGGTATTCAGTATTTCTAGTTTTACTGACAAGAGAATGCCTATGTCGAGGCGAGATTAACTTGAGAAGATTTGAGGAACAAACTGGGTGTTTTTGAACTATAAAGTTCGTTTTAAACCCTTGAGTTAAACGAACCACTTCTTACTTTTGATTTACTATATGTTAGAAAGAGAAGATCTTCCCTTGCTATATAGTTATTACTTTCCAGAGTTAGAGATAAACAACATCACTAATGATATTATACTTAGCTTCCTAACCTTGGCACTTAACACGATATTGCACATAGTGCCGTGGACGTTGTCGGAAGGTGTATGGTTTGCGAAAGTGGCTGTCAGACTCCAGAGAATCTGGGTTGTTAAAGAACGTGTATCTGAACACTCGGATATTCTCACACACTTTGACTATACGGATCACTTAGATCATGGAGTCGCCAAACCGAACTCTGGCGGCTCCTTCTCTGCTTATGCTCACCAACATGCAAGAGCTATGGGTGGGAAAGAAGCCGTTGAGAACTGAGCTTTTTAACGGATGGGTCAAAGCTTGGGGAAGGTTGGTGGAAGTGCTTACCGTCAAGAGCTATCTATCAACTACAACTTCAGACTTTCAGACTAATGCATTGACTTCTAAGCCGAGTGCAGTCATTAGATGACAGATCTGCTCCGGAATCCAACCTTCTTTAGCAAGTGACCATTCCTCAGATAACTAAAAGTGGTGTTACTAGCCTTGAACTCATTTACAGTGCATTCAGGGTTTTTCGAGGAGTGCCTAATCTGCTATAAATAGCGCATCGAGTGTCTTTGCGATAAGACTGGTAATGGTGACAGGAAACAGGGGAATCGCAGGAAACTGTAAAGCTGATAAGCTAGCTAGAAAAGGCACCCTAGAACCGCTATCGGTAGAATGCGAGCGTGTCGGTGCTCCCGTATCTTCTTGTGTTCTACTACTAGATAGCTGGGCTTTTTGGCAGATGGTCAGGGCTGGGCCACTATCGGTACGTGTTCAGCCTCAAAAGCCTTTTGACCTAAGTTTAATCGCAGGAGATCAAGTGACATCTTTGCCCTCAGTAAGGTTAGCCTTTACCGGTTGTCGGGCACCCCAAGAAGCCGATGCCTTATTGGCTGCAACCCAGGGTTGGGGTCTTACCAGCCGCCATTTGCAGAAGCTGTATTGAATAAGACGAGGAGGAAACAACTGAACTACTTCCTTCTTGATTGTCTCGCGTTTGGGAGGTCAAGGCTTAAGCACTTGGAAGCTCGCAACTTCAGACATCCACCGAACTGGCGAGGTGTTAAAATGAAACGAAATGAATTTATAAGTTCGAACACAGAAGTTCTTCTTTTCTATAGCTCACAAAGGATTACATATAACAGTCCGCGTGCGATCTTCGATCAGCAATCTAACCTAAGAAGCCAGGTTACTTCCTCACAGTTTGAAGCAATCATTTGTGTTTAATGAAATAACGGAGTCGAACAGCTGAGCCAAATGCAAACATCTCTCGAGTCCACTAAGTTCGAGTTCAGAATGAACCTCCAGTTCGGGACTTCAACATAACCATAACCTGTCTTTAACGAAGGTAAGGTTTGATATCTAACTTTAATACTTCGTCTACTGCTTTGAATTACGAAGCTCCTATATATCTAAGATGAGTTCTAGATAAGGCGGGACAAAAACAGAGAAGGTGTTTTGGTGTCTCGCTCATGCCTTCTCCCCTAAACGTCCTACATTTTTCATCCTTATAAGTTTGAACTCTGTTATGCTAAGGGTACCGTGTCGTCTGCAGACGGGCTTTTATGAATTACTTGCTTAGATTTATACCTGTTATCTTATCGAATACTTGCATTCGTCACCGTACGTCAAATACTTTATGTTTCCATCACATACTTGCCGAAGTGCAATGCAATCAAAGGCGGTTCCAAGCAACTCTAGTACGTACTTCTGCATATATTTGCTTTGATGGATCAACGTGATATCTGCAGACAGCAGTTTACTTTCGGCGGATTTGCTAACACTAAAAGCGGCGTCGCCACTCCCTAAAACCATGTCAATGTAGTGTAACAAAAGTTGTTAGATATATAATTGGATGGTACTGGTGCGATGCAACGAAAGTGCGACAATTCCAGGCATCGTGCGTGAACCGTCATACGCACTCCCACCTTTATTTTGCAACACTGAAAGCTTTCGAGATGCTGCCATTTTGCGACGATGGCGGAGTCTTTGTTGTTGACTCGGCACCACTTTCTGGTCGCGAGGTTGTCGCGTAGCGTCGCCCGGCCATGCAATTACTTCATGCGTAACTGCACCTGCTACGATTGCAGCAATTACAACTGGAGCAGCTGCTGACGCTCTGCTACTGGCAATTCCATCAATAATTCACCGTTACCATGCAACGCTGTGTAGATTCATTTGGTGCTTTTGGCTTGCCGCTTACTTTGAATGTGTATTACAGTTGCTGTTGCTGGTTAGTATTTGCTATTGGTGCCTTTTATTTTCTTGCTTTGCTTGTTGAGGACGATTATTTCAAGTTAAAGCGGTTAGTTTTTGATAGAGTGTCATTGAGATTGTAAGGTTGTTTAGGTCTGCTAAACTTTAAATCTATCGATAAAAGATCCGTGTCATTAGAATGAATAAACTCTGGTGAAAACTCGCCCTAGACCCCATATATGTAAATAACAAGTCTTATGTACTGAAGGTACTTCCCTTACAACCGAAATTAGCTCTTCTTTACTTGTTCTTCATTGCTTTCATCATATGATCGGAGAATTTTAGGTCTGCTAAGCTTTATATCTATCTTTAAAAGATCATCCTTGTATACTTTTCATTCAATAATAAGCGAGTCTATATGGAAATTTGGATTGTCTGAACAAGCGATGGGTGCGGCACTTGCTCACTTTGGACAACAAATCAATTTGTAACATCGTTTAATGCTTTTGTAATACAAAGAAGGAAAAATATGATGAATATGGGTTTCTGAAGTTCACAAATTGTGATCAATGTCGGCTACCTGGAGAACGACGAAGCGGAAACAAACCTTTGCTACACCAAAATATTTGGGTGATTGCAGGGTTGCAAAAACAGTTGGATAATATTCGACAGAATAGACTACGCCTAGCGCATTGAAGAGAAAATATAGCATATAGAGCAGATGAGAGTGTACAAGAAGACCGTAGAGAGTGGAATCGGCGCCGTTCGTTTGCAACTCAGACTGGAACGAAAAACACATGCCACATTTACAGCTTGTGAACTGAAGTCGCTCGACCTTCTCAAGCGACATAGCTTCGCTCTATAGGCTCTTGAAAAATTCCAGGAAGATCCGACCTTACAGATCATCGGTTGATATTTCTTCAAAATGATGCTGGTAAGAGCAGCGTAACTTTAATCAATGGCGACACGTTTATGGGCCGTGGTAACACGAGTTATTCGATGGATTTGTGAGAGAACACTTCAGCGAGCAGATAATTTCACGTTTTGGACCTTGTCATTCACCAGTTACGTGTCATTGTAAATTGAACCCAACGGATGGATCATCTGACATGTAGCCACTGCCAACTTTGAAAGAGATAATTCTTAGAAAATAAATCCCAAAGAATATTTTTTCGAATGATAATAAACATTCCCCATTAATTGGAGTTTCTGTGGTTTTCTTTTCAAACCTGAGATATGGATCACCACTTGCCAAAACAAACTTAATTTTGTGTGTGTGGGTTGCTGGATACTAGATAGTCTTCGAAATGCAATATTCTGGCTTGAACTTAGAACTATCGTTCAGATCGTTAATCAAGTTATGATACTAAGTTTCCAGAACTCGAGTGCTGATATTTTCATTACTTCAGCCATAACCTAATATAGTCTATCACATTTTTTTAAAATGCAAATACATCCCTGCTTACTCCTACTTCTCATTTGCATTTGTTTTCTCTTCACCATGCCTTTATTTTCGATTTTATCGCCCTTCTTTTTTTCTGTTTTGTTCTATTGTATAATATTAGGTATAGTCTATTTGCCCAACTTAGCCCTAAACCACCTTTATTTCCAATGCTATTCATTTAACTAAAACAAATATACTTGTCCGTGTGTGTATTTTTTGACTTTCTGCACTTTCACTTAATCATTTGTTGTTGTTGGTTGTGCGTTAAATTGTTGCTGCATGTGACAATGGTTGGTGAAGCTATTTATATTAGTCATCCCAGCCATACGTGTTGTGTTTACACGCTTTCGCGGCTTTTCTCGCTATATGGCACAAACTTTGCTTATTTGGGTTTTGTGCGTTAATGTTGAATTTTTTTCATTAGGGAATTTTTGTATTAGATAAATTGATATTTTCTACTCATTGTTGTACTCATAGATTGCACTCAGGAAGGCATTTCATTTTACGAAAACTGTCTGAACAGACGCGTCTATCACTGTCGGTTTCGCATCGATAATTTGCAGTTATTTTTATTAGTAGGATAAATTTGTGACAGATTCTTTAAATTTATATTTGAGTAATTTTGTGTGGAAGAGTTGAAGAGGTAGTTGAAAACCTTTTGTGACGCTGGGTTAGCGAAAGCACCGATATTGTTAGATTCAATGTAGCTTTTTATGTATATCGAATACGCTCTAGGGAGTTTAAGGAAATGTATATACATATATATCGACTAGTGAAGAGAGATCTTTAGGTGTATAAGTGTTGCATCTTATTGATGGTTGTACCACATCTCTATGAAAGATCGAGTACCACAATAAGAGGAGTGAAGTGATCATTGGTTTTATAATGCCATTAGAAAGAATCTTGAAATTTTAGTGTACGACTTTACAGACCGTTGTTGAATTAAAAACACATTACAAGATACTATGGAAGTAACTGAGGAGTTTTCATTTTAACTCCGAATTTCCTAAAAATAGAAATGAAACAAAAAATAAAAGTAAACCCTAAACCTTAAATTCGAGTTTAATCCCAAACTCGTGTTCATTGAACTACAAAGTGAAGTATAAAGCGCTTTAAATTCAAAGCTCTTCAAAGCTCGAGTTTGACATTAAACTCCAAGTTTTAAAACACCCAAATAAAAAATGTTTAGTGTAGACTTTAAGCCTTAAACTTGAGTTTAACATTAAATTCGAATTTCTTAAAAACCCAAATAAAACATGAAATAACTGTAAACCTAAAACCTTAAACTCGAGTTTAAACGTCTCAAAGTTCGAGATTTATTGAACACCTAAATGAAATGCAATGCTGTAAACTCAAAACAAAAGCCGAGTTTGGCATTTAAACTTCAAGTTTTGAATACCCAAATGAAACAAAAAATAAATATTATTATTAACCCAGGAAACCCTAATACTCCAGAGTTTAAC